>NW_027211073.1:0-72500 GCF_029030835.1 Brachyistius frenatus
CTCATACCTCACCATCTTCTTCTCTCCCATAGCTTCTTCTTATTATCGGTTGTCTCCATTCAGTTCCTTCACTCGTGTAGTTTCTGTTCTTTCTTTTCCAGATGTCCCGTCATGGAGCTACATGTCTCTGCTCTGTGATTGTTGTCTCCACCAACAGTTCTTCTCTTCTATCTCTATGCTGTCCTTTTCTCTCTCTGCTCTCCTCTCACCCCAACCGGTCGAGGCAGATGGCCGCCCACCTCTGATCCTGGTTCTGTTAACAGATGCTCCGCCCACCTCTGATCCTGGTTTTGTTAACAGATGCTCCGCCCACCTCTGATCCTGGTTCTGTTAACAGATGCTCCGCCCACCTCTGATCCTGGTTCTGTTAACAGATGCTCTGCCCACCTCTGATCCCAGTTCTGTTGACAGATGCTCCGCCCACCTCTGAGCCTGGTTCTGTTAACAGATGCTCCGCCCACCTCTGAGCCTGGTCCTGTTAACAAATGCTCCGCCCACCTCTGATCCCGGTTCTGTTGACAGATGCTCCTCCCACCTCTGAGCCTGGTCCTGTTAACAGATGCTCCGCCCACCTCTGATCCCGGTTCTGTTGACAGATGCTCCGCCCACCTCTGAGTCTGGTTCTGTTAACAGATGCTCCATCCACCTCTGATCCTGGTTCTGTTAACAGATGTTCTCCACCTCTGACCCTGGTTCTGTTAACAGATGTTCTCCACCTCTGAGCCTGGTTCTGTTGGAGGTTTCTTCCTGTTAAAGGGAGTTTTTCTTCCCTCTGTTGGAGGTTTTTCTCCCTTAAAGAGGAGTTTTCCCCTCCTAGCTTATGTGGGAATTGTTGAATGGTTGAATTGTTGAATTGTTGGTTTCTCTGTATAATATTGTAAAGTCTTGCTGTAAAGACTTTAATGTGTTAAGTACCATGAAATAACCTGTGTTGTGATTTGGCGCTTTATAAATAAAGTTGAATTGAATTGATTTGAATTGAATTAGACTGTGACGTGTTCAACTCCATCACCCTCCTGCAACAGGACTGCACCAACACCTGCATTGCTGGCATTTGTATTCAAAATGAAAGGTCTTGTAGCATCTGGGTAGGCCAAAACTGGGGCTGATGCTAGTCTAGTCTTCAACTGCTCAAAAGTATCCTGGCAAGCCCCCTTAAGGACCACTTAAAACACCTGTCTTGCTTTGTGAGCTGGTGTAGGGGGCATGCCATCTCATAAAATCCCTTTATAAAACATCTGCAATAAGATGCTAGCCCTAAAAAACTCCTCCCCTCTGTTTGATGTTTGGTAGCTGACCACCTTACTATCTGCACTGTAGCTGAACCGGCTCTAACCAGTCTGCGGAAATTATGTGACCAAATATTTTAGTGGAAAACAAGTTAAACTTGTTGGGCTTGACCTTGAGGTCGCCTTGGCACAACTTATGCCGTGCTTCATGTAGGCATGAAAAAGGCTCCAAGAATGTGCGGCCAAACACAGTGACATCATCAAGATAGAGCAGACAAGTGATCCACTGTATGTAAACCAATACAACATCCGTGAGCCTCTGAAATGTGTCGAGTGCATTCTGTCATCTGCAATCAATGAACCCATCTAAGCAATACCCACAAGCATGTTTATAGCATCTATGAGGTGTGTGTCAGTGTGGAAAACATCAAAGTCAACTGTGTGCAAAAAGGGGGTGGTGGTCCATGTGGTAGCAGTTATCCACTCCTTTCCATGAAGAAACCACTATCGTGTCTTCTTCAGGTATACTGATAGAGTAACGGCTTCTCCGTCAGCTCACTGGGATCCACAAGTCTTACTGGTCCAGCGAGTACGGACTGAGGCCTGGGCTTAGAAGAACAAAAACGTGAATGTTCGTTGCATCGCTCCTGGCAGCAACAGTGAGAGAAAACGAAAAGAGAGCAAGCAGACTTGATAATTTGGTTCACAATATACCAGCTGCATGACATACCTGTTCAGGGTTCTTCCTCCACTGAGAAACCAGTGTCTTAGCTTCGTGACCACAATGTCTATTTGTAGTCAGGCTTTTGTGTCTCCCGTAGGTCTTTACTGGGTTTTCCATCCTCACATGGATGCGTACCCAACACCTTCCACACACTGGCTCAATAGACCTGTGACTCCATCAGGAAGTACAGCCTCACTTCAGGGTGGAACTGTGGTGCTGGATGTTATAACTGCAGTAGCAGGATTCCCGAGAGTCTGCATGAAATGATAGGGGTACGTTTTTCACAAGGTGAGAACCTTGTGAACTTCAGCCACAAGAAACTGCTACTGAGGCTATGAAATCAAATGGACAAACCGTCTCATCAGCATCACATATATTCCCTGAACACTCAGTTTACTTTGTTATTGTGATCCACAATTTCTTAGGAATGAGTGATTGATCAGTGCCACTGTCCAAGTTGGCCTTTTTATTGCTAGAGACCAGAGTTACGGTCACAAGTCAGAGAGTGAGCAGTTGGCCGACTGTCCCTTCCTCCCTAAGTTCCCAAGACATAAGAACACTCACAAGTGTCTCACACGCTCACTCCCAACCCACTTTAGCTTGATCGCAAGCTCTATGTGGAGGTATCTCATGGAAGGCAGCCATAGAGTCAACTTTGGGAATTCTGGTAAAGCTGAAGAGGAACTAGTAGGTGTGTCATTTCTAGGTGTCAAAATGCTAAAAAATATGCTTCTAAAAGAAACAGTGCATAACAAGGAAATGCTTAACAAGACAATGTATGAAATTGGAAATAAATCAAAACTCATCTCACCTGGTCTGGTGACAAAACCCCACAATGGGTCGTGATTCTGTCCAGAATCATTACGGGCTCAGATACATCCTGATAGCTGCAATAGTGATGTTAAAAAAAAAAAGCAGAAAACCTTCCAAAGAAGTTGTGATGGTAATCGCCCGTATAATGAAGCTGTGGCACTGGCTGTATGCTGCTATTATTTTATTGCCTCCTGTATGCTGCTGTAGCGAAAAAAATTTCCCCTTGGGGATTAATAAAGTAACTACCCTAACCTAATATCCAGTCGCTCTCTACCTAAAGGAGGCATCCTGCTTCCCCACGTGACCCAGGAAAATCTCCCCTGCTATCTTTGCTGCAACCCTAGAAGCTGTGCAGCACCCTCCTGCCACACCTCCCAACTTTACTCTTGAAAAAACAGCACAGCACAAACAGGCAAATCTTAAATATTTATATTTTATTGTATGAGTGTAGTTCACCCAGGACAGTCCTGCTCTGGTTCCAGGTTCCAGTTTAGTGAGGCTCACAAAGTGAAAGGTCCCACAGTTGGGGTCAAAGTAAGCCTGTTTTTTGTTTGTTGTTTTTACTTAAAAACAGCACTATTTTGCAGATACATATGCTGTGCTGCTTGACATCCTCATATTAATATTCATAAAACAATTAATTAAACAATATAATATCTCCTGAAATTAAAATTATGAATTAATTCCTCAGTATCCCCCCCAAATATTGTACATTTCACAAAAAGGCAGAAAACTCCACACTTTCTGCTTATAGTTGGTTTAAGATTAGGCAAAAGGGATTTATAAGTAGAGGCCACGGTATCCAAACAAAATGTAAAATGGGTGTTTGTGTCTTTCCTTTATGGGCATGGCTGGGCAGGAGATCCCTTTTGAAACAGTCATGTTTAACATGAAGGTGAGGGCAGGAGAAAATCAGTGGGCCTAAAAGCTGATATTAATCACAGTTACTTTACATGAAAATTCATAAATCTTCCGTGATAACCTAATCTTTCAGTTTCACTCGATGAGGGAATTCCCTCCAAGCTATAAATGTCTAAGCAGCTAATTCAGGCCATATGGCACATTTGCAGCGTTTATCATGGTCTACTGGTTATGATCAAGAAAAACACATTCATAGGGAGCTGAGCAGCGTTGCATGTGTCATCCCCCTGTGAATGATGCAGCTCCCTCTGAGCGAATCAGGAGCTTAGATGTCACCTTGAGGCCTCGAGGAACTTAAGGTAAATTGTAAGGTGTGTTGGCCTGACTTGATGGTCTGAGAGAACAGCCAGAGGTGAGAGTATAAAAGGACTGCCATCACGTTGGACACACTCAACATAACATTAGCGGCTCTCCCAGCATTTGCCATTTTTAATTCAGTTTTATCTATATTGTATGTATATACACACACACACTGGAAGACTGAAAAACTCTGGTGGGTGAACACAAGGAATGACATGAGATCAAAAAACAAACAAACAAAGGAGCAAACAAACCAAACCATGACAGTGGGAGCTGAAGACTCTGGACCAGGCTTGGCCACAGTCGACCCAGAAACAGGAGCTGAAGAGATGTCAGCCGGGATGGACCACCGTGACACCGGTCAACTGAGGGACACATCGTCACTTAGTTCTGGGAGCTCTTTGATGGTTAGTTAAATTCCACTGAATTAATCTCAGGGATTACAAGCATTGTTCAGACTGCCAGCCCAAATCAATTTTTTGTCATACACAGATTATATCCGCATTGATTTTTGAAATGCAAATTTTGCACTTCAGGGCCATACCGCATTTGGAGTTGATTTGACATGCAATTCCAACCGAATTTCTGCAGATTCAGCTTGGTCCTGCTGGCTGGATTTTCCTCTCCCTAGCAACAGTTTATACAGTATCCTATGGGATCTCAAGGCCTTCCCAGGCCAGATGAGATCTATATAATCCCTCCAGCATGTTCTGGGCCTTGAAGTTTCCTACCAGTTGGCCGCTCCCATAAAACCAGTGGGAAGCATCCAGGAAGCATCCTGGTCAGATGCTAACTCCTTCTGATATAAGGTAGTAGCGGCTCTATTCTAAACTCCCTCCGAATATCATAGCTCCTTACCCTGTCTTCAAGGCTGAGCCTGGATACCCTGCAGAGGAAACTCATTTCAGCCTTTTGTAACCGTGATCCCATTTTTTTGGTCACTACCCAGTGCTTGTGGCCATACGTGAGGGTTGGAATGTAAACTGACTAGTAAATTGAAAGCTTTGCCTTTCAACTTAGCTCCCTTTTTACCAAAATGGTCCAGTGGGAGAGCTTGCTTTACTGCTAACGCTGCTCCAATCAGCCTGTCAATCTCCCACCTCACCCATCCCTCATTTGTGAAGAGGATGCTGAGATACTTAAACTCCTTCACTTGGGACAAGCAACCGAAGAGCAATCCATACTTTTATGGAAGAGCACCATGGCCTCAGATTTGGAGGTGCAAATCCTCAACCCTGCTGCTTTACTCTGACACAAACTGCCTCAGTGTGTGCTGATGGTCATGGTCTGATGAAGCCAACAGGAACACCTCATCTGCAAACAGCAGAGTAGCAAACCTGATGTCCTCCTTCCTCTAGCTGCACCTAGAAATCCTGTCCATAAAGATCACAAACAGGATCGGTGACAAAGGACAGCTCTGGCGGAGGCCAACACCCACCGAAAACAGAACTGACTTATTGCCGAAAATACAAACACAACTCTCACTACAGTTGTCTAGAGACCGAATGGTCCCAGAACCTCGTACTCTTTAAGAATGTAACAAATTACAATGTTCAGTCACTGTCATCTGAACCCATCAATGTTGTCAGAAATATAATTGACTGTTGCTTGTTGATTGTGTTTGCAATGGGATGGTCTGTGAACTAACACACAGTCCCATTAAGAGCTGTAAAGTGACATAATTCAACTTCTGACAGACACTGATCAACTGCTGGCCACTTTGTTCTCTGCAGGAATTATTTGTCTGACAGGGCATCAATGAAAATCTGACTCGAAGGTCACCATTTCACTCATGACAAATCTAGATTGAAATGTTTAAACATTGTGTTGACACAATTAGAGGTCATATGGATATGACTTTAGTGACTGTGCAAGGCAATTGTTAGGGAAACTTTTTAACTAACTAAATTAAGGATTAAGCAAAGTATCGCAGCATCAAGTGAAAGAAAAGTTTAAAAGAATTGCATTTTTTGTAGGTGAGGAAGAAATTCCCTTTGTGCTGGATAAACCAGTGAAGAGTCTCGAGAGATGGTACACCAACGAGTTGGGCGATGTAAAACAGGTTGGGCAGTTTAAGAGAGATCTTGCTGAATGTTTAAAGAAGAAAGAGAAGTCAGAAATTCATGGAAAGTATCATCAGGTGCATCATAAAGAGGAGGCAGAGAGATGTGTTCAGGCAGCTGGTCAGGGTAAGCTGGGACAGTGGGTGAAGTGGGAGAGTGTAGAAAAGGAAAGGTTTAGTTCGTAGGACCTGTGGTGCATGGAGGAGAGTCATATAAACTGTCTGCTGGGAGAAACATACGACGTGTTTCCATGGTCACAGAAGCTCGAGCAGTAGGTAGTTAAGGACCCAACCTGTTCATTACGTCCGGCGGTGGGAATGGACTGTCACGTTGTAGGACTAGTTTGTGCTGGGTAGTTATACGTGGAGGCATAACCAGATACTGAGGTGCTTGGCTGCAGCCACAGAGAAGAAGAGAAGGGAAGGAAAAGCAGCGCAGAGTGGAAACAAGGAAGCAGTTATTGGGTTCACTGAGCTGACAGTGCCATGGGAAGATAATATAGATAAGGCGTTAGAGAGGAAAAGAGAAAGATATTCCGACCTAGCTGCGTCCAGTAGAGATGGGTTGTCGAGGTTTCGTTGGTCAACATCAGCACTATTGTGGGAGCTTGTATTTCGGGGACAGAGCTTGCAGGCCGTGAGTGAGATGAAGCAGCTGAACAGGGTCGTCTCTGAATTTGGTGCGGAAGGAACGGTTTTGGCGATGATGTATAGCATGTGTGGTCTTGTGGCTTTGAGCAAAGATAATATTGCCAAAGTATGTAAACACAAGTGATTCTAAATTATATGTAAAACAGGTGGCCAGGTCATGGGTGAGAAGTCCAGGACCTCTAGGACTGTGGTTGACCCTTCCCGCGGTGCTGTGGGCCCAACTCCACAAAACACCGGTAACGGGAGGAGCCCAGTCGATAACCCCAGTGAGATACTGGGACGCCCACCTTGTTGTTAAGGCTTTGTACTAAATGTCGTCTTATTTGGGTTTTTTATAAATGTGGGAAGTCATATTAAGGTAATGTTAGCATAGCATCCTGTAAATTATTGATGGATTTGATTGGTAAAGATAGGTAGTAACACTGAGTCATTCGACCTTTGAGACGTTGTTCCTGTCACAGTTCATCCTTGTGGTTTAGTTGTATCATTTCAGTTTCATCCTGTCAGTCAAACAGACACGCCCCCAAAAACACATCTTTTTTTAGGCTTATTTTAGAATTAATGAGGGATTATTTTCAGATGGACCTCAAGAACACTAATCTGGAAGAGTAAATGACGTACAGAAAACTTGTGAAAAACGTTTACTGAGAGAGAGAAGTTGAATGGGAGTCTATGGAGCCGACCTCTAGTGGCACTCGGTGGTATTGCAGCTGAAGACACTTCTGCATCGGAACCGTTTTTCAGGAGCCGGAAGCTACGAACACTTTTATATACAGTCTACTAGTACTACATATTAACACTTATAATTAAATCCATGGTTAATGTAAATTCCAAATATAGAAGTTTGAAGTTATAGTTTGACAGCAGAACTTTAACTTGTATAGTTTTTCTTGTTCTTGTTATTGTTCACAAATGATTCGCAGGGCCAACATGATGGATAAAGTGACCAACTGCCATGGTTAACTGATGCTAGTCAGTAAAAGTGACGCTACTATTGTATCACTGCTTTAGGTGCACCTCAGTTATTTGATTTTTTTTTTTTTTCCAGTTATCCTGAACATGCTGCACACACCCTGTGAGACAGGGCTGCATGATGCTCTGCAGTAATAAAAAGGGATTGTTTGAACTCTCTGTTACACAGTTAATTCAACCTTGTGACATCAGATCAACTCACATTGACATAAATCCATGTCCAACTGCAACCCCAACACGTAATGTGTTGTTGTAAGTTTTCAGCTTTACAATGCTAATACTGCAACATTTCAATCTAATATCGCCTCTAGCCCACACAAATAATCCAAGGGAAAGAAGCAATATTAGTCAAATTATTTGTGAAAGATATCCACATTCTTCTGAGACATTCAATAAAGCCATGTTCGCTGAAGCTGTGTGTAACAGAATAATTATCAATTTCCATATCATTAGGATATTAGGGTTGGAAACAGCATAACAAAAAACATTTGTTAATGCCCAATGATTAGATCAAGTCTGCAGAGAGAAGCATTAGGTAAATTCAATTTCAAATCCGCAGACTTGTGTGTTGGCTGCAATCATGAAAACCTGATGATGTCCATGAGAATAGGGAGGCTTCCTCGACTGCTGTGGAAGATGAAGAAACCAGTGTTGCTGCAAAACTGTTCACATAAGCAAAACGAGAGCAGCACTGCAGAGGAAAATATTGTATTCAGTGGCAGCGAAAGCCCTGGAGTAAGATAAACATCTGCATCCAGAAAGGCTCTGTTCTTGTAAATGTTTTATTTACACATCGCTCGTGGATGTATTCTGCAGTAGATACTGATGTTATAATGGAAGTGTAAAAAGAATAATGAGACATTATACCATGTGACCATTGCCTAATGCTTTATTGAAATCATTTCCAGGATCATTGTAAATTATTCATACAAAACAAACTCCAATTACTTAAACAGTATAAGCTGTAACATTTTACAATCATCCTCAGGGTGTCTACTAAATCAGCAGTCCAGAAATGTGTTTTGCCTTTATTACATTGGTGTTGTTGATGTTAATAATTTGCTTTATTTACATCCTCACACTATGTCTTACTAGTGTTTTAAAGTGTCTGGGTCATCTGGTACCTTGATTCCAGGAACAGCAGTGTTGCTCTGTCCATCACTGTCCACTGCTTGTCTACACCGAACAACAATTCTTGAGTGGATTGCTGCACTGAAAGAAGTAGGCTGGTGAGGAGCGATATGATTTGCGACATACGAGAGGGTGGATCAATAACCTCAGAGACTGCTCCTGTTGCACGTGATTGATGCGCAGCACCGTGAGACGCACAGAGCAGGAGGAAGCTATAACCTTAATAAGTAACTTACAAATTTTGTCTCTTGAAATTCTGCACCCACCTTTTAGTGAGCAATGGTCCGGCGCGACGTGGACATGAGCAGAGGGCACGGATACAATTTCTAACTCTGGAAATCGGCGACAGAGATCCTTAAAATGCTTCAGGAAGGCCTTCGTGATAGTGAAGCAACGAGCCTGAGGAGGTGTTTGAGTGACCTTTGTGTTTCCGAGGGGCAGGACTTCACTGTTCAAACACACTTTTCTCACCCACAATAACACAATTATCCCTCCCCACTACCCCTACTTCCTCCATAATTTATCATAAACTTTGATGTGAGCTTTCTGCTCAAGTTTCCCGTGTGTAAAACATCAGACACACCTTTACTACTGCTTACTAAAGCTTGTGTAACTCGGGTGCTGATTTTGATTAAGCGACGACATTTGTAACACTTACTCATGAGGGTTTTACTTTTCACCTGCTCCGTGCACGTCACGGTGCTGCACATCATTTGTGTGCAACAGTAGCAGTCTCTGAACTTCTTGATCCACCGTTGCATGTCTCTGAGACCAGAGGCAACGCTTGTGTTTACCTTAAGAGCCGGATTTAGATGATGCGGTCAGACACGTTGAGTGTTTACATTTGGATTAATGAGTCATGGAGCTCTGAGTTTGGGATCTGAACTGTTCACCTTAATACAGTCTGGCTGTGGTAGGTTTCTGAACTACGGGATGTCCATCCACTTACAGAGAGATCTGCCTCCAGAAGGATATGAGAGGGATAGTCATTAACTTGCAAACTTTTGACAATAAGAAAAATAATCTTGTCATTCTGGATCTTTTTCCTGCTTTATTCTCAACTCCATGAATCCACCAGCGGGCTTTTCAGTGGTCCATGTCAGCATCCACTGCAGCACAGTGCGTAGCTCTCAGCAGGCTGGTTGTTGAGATATGGACTGCACTGTGTGTTTAAAATAGATTCAGATAACGTTAGATGAGCTTTGAAAACTTTTGGTTTGGTTTTAACTTATGTTCTGATAATCCAACCATGTCCCAAAAGGATGCTTGTTGTGGTTCCTTCACATTTCAATGTTGGCCCTGGTCTGAAACCGGGACTCTCATCACCCACTTATTGTGCTCATTGGCTTTGAGTGACTCCGAGACCGTCTGCGTCTTCTGTTCCTCCTCACTGAAAATTCTATTTCTTATGTACAGGGCAGAATCTCAGCAGAATAAGGTCTAAGTACACTTTACAAATAGAGGAAAAGAAATCCAATAAAATATGAAAGTCAAGGAAAAAAGTGGACTGTGTATGTCTGTTTTGGAGCAGGTAGTGTACAGTGGCTTTTTAAATAATTTCCTCTGAGAATATCTATGCTGCAGCCAAAAAGTCTGGGCGTGACCATTGAACCGAAAGAATAAAGTTGCAGCTGTACTGCGAAACAATTCACTGAAACTTCCCATTATAAGCTCCATAAAGCTGCAGGGGGCTTTAGATAATTCTCTGTAGGGTCATCACTACAATTAACCCCTTTCATGTTGTCACAGTTATTATAAAGATCAATAGATTGTATTATAACCACTGTAGAAGTAAGTAGAAGCAACAGTATGAAGCCCAAATCGTAAACTAACGTCTCTATAAAACCTCCACTTTCTGAACTGGTCTGTTTTTATTTGCCTCATATAAGAATAGATATATACATACACGCACACACTACCACACTAATGCTTGAAGATGCTCAGAAACACACACATACACATATAAAGAAACTAATCTACTTAACAGAAACCCTTTAAGAGTCTTTCAGCGACATGCAGCAGCGTAAAATGTAGATTACAGGCGTGTTCGGTAATCTCGGTGCCTCGCGGCAACGGAGACGAGCTTCTTTGTTTTTTATTGTACGTAAGTGAGCATGGAAATGAACTCTGAGGGCAAGAGGAAGAATTAGAAAGGATTTTGTTTGAATCTTAACTGTATTCATAGTTACATAATCCCCCTTGACACATACACACACACACACATACACATTCACATTCACACACACATACACATTCACATTCACACACACACACATACACACAGTCACATTCACACACACATACACATTCACGTTCACACACACACACACACACACACACACACACACACACACACACACACACACACACACACACACACACACACACACACACACACACACACACACACACACACACACACCAACACACACCTCCCTCCAACAGCCTTCAAAGGCGCACACACACAGAGCATCTACGCAGGTGGTGTGTATTCATACCAAAAGTGTGTTTGCATGTACACTTGCGTGTGTTTGGAACTACGTATGTGTGTATAATAATTCATGTATGCAGTGGCTAATTGAAAGGGCGGAAATACCAATGTCAGTGTGCTCCTTCTGATAAAAATAAAAACCATCAACACATTTTCACACTTTTTGGGACCACTGAGTTCAAAACTCTCTGTCATCCCAATACCATTTCCCTCTTTCTCTTTTTTTTTTACCTCCTCTTCAAGGCTACACTGATGCTGGAACCATATTTTACTCATCTAAGGCTTTCATATGACTTTTTCAAAGCTAATGGTTTTGTGCAGCTGGGCTCCTAGTTTCACAATCATTCCTATCACTAAATGTAGGACAGCACCACAAACATCTGACCACAGGGTCAACTGGGTCATGTGTCCAGGGGGCACCTTTGACCTTAAGCATTTTGAAGTAGGTAGAAGAAGAACTAAATAAATTGCATGCTAAACAGAAATGAAGTGGCACCAATGACATGTCAAACAGAATTGCAATAGGGAAACATAAACTCCTTTAGTATTAACATATCTTTACCTAATCTGTTTGGTTTGGTTGAAAGCCATTTAGTTGTTCTAAGTCTTTTGTTGTTTTATATTCAAACTGTATGAGCAATTCACATGACAGTGCAAAAGTAAGATATTTCCAAAAGAATCCCATAAATACTTTTTTTCCCCCTCCTCTAGCCTCAGCCTGATGATGACTTGTGGCTGCAGTGCATCTTGCACTGTGTCATCAGGCTGTGTGTGTATATATATATATATATATATATATATATATATATATATATATATATATTCTTTGATAGTGAGTAGGAGAGTGATGTTGACATTTATATACATAATGATTTCTGATCATCTGTCAATGAAGTGGACTCACAAAGTAAAGCGTTGACATCACTGAAGAGCAGTACGGGTTAAGACAGGGTAAGCCACACATCAGTCAATCATCCAAACAGGACTTATGTGTTGTAATATTTTATACCAGTTCTGTCATATTCTATTGTTAAACCTGGAGGTAAATCAGATTTAATGCAGATAGTAGTTCATGTAATGGGACTAAAACTGAGCCGCTTGTGTTGAGGGCAGTCTGATAAATGGTCTGTACTTGTATGGGAACACTTGAAACACTTCTGACTGACAGCAAACATCTCAATGGTTCTGGACTTGAAAATAAAAAAAATGGAGAAAACTGTCCTTTTTATCTTTGTCGCATCTTTCTGATGTGATTTTGCTCTGCTGAATAAGAAGTAGTGGTCATTGGAAGACATCTCTCTTGGTACAAACATTTCAACAAACATTTCAAATTAATGGCAGTTACTCACAAATAGTCACTATCACACTCAGCATGCAGCACCACATATTTCCTTTAATCCACAACCCCAGCAACTACATCCTTATCTCACACTATATACAAAACCTCTACTTTTATTCTATCCATACTGGCACTGAATGCTGCCGCTGAACATGAATTATTAGTGCAGTCTTATGACATAAACATAGTTTCAAGAAAGAAAGAAGATACAAACCATTTAAAGAAATTTGATGAATAAATCAAAACAAGGGACTAGTCCTCAGCAGTGTTGTGGCATGGTTTGAATGACACCACATCCCTGTGGGAGGAGAGCGGCCCATCAAGCGTTGAAAGCAGCAGAAGATGCTGCAGATGAAGCGCCACATAATGACTGGTTTACCAGGGCTTGATTGCAGCTATTCACATTCAGACTGCTGAGGTCAAAACTTGGTCCTTAGTCCTCACAAAAGCTACACCAAAGTGGATTCTCTAAATTTGTATTCACAGCATGAGAGCAGGAAGGAGGGTTTAGAAAGGGCAGACGTATTGCTGTCCCAGCCTCTATTTTCAGGGTTTTATAGTTGAGTAACCAGAAAAACCTCTTTTGTCTCTAAAAGCTCTTTAGCAGGAAACGGCACATAAAGCACTCAAAAACACAACGTCTAATTCTGGCTTATGGATCTGTGCAGAAATACACTATAAAAGAGTAACAATGTTTTCACACTTGGTCCTTTTCAGCCCTGGAAACAAGATTAGTCAGCATTTTGTGTGCATTTGAACACAAAGTTGCCCAGGCTCACTTGATTGGTTGGTGTCTGGAGCACTGCCCACCTCCAGACACCTCCCATTACCACACCAACTGCGCTCCTGCACTCCACCTTTGTCAGTCCGTACCATCACCAACCTCTCTACCAGCGTGCCTGCCTGATCAGCTGGATTACACTCACCAGTCGGCCTCGATCCACAGAGATCACTCAGCTGAAGAATCCTGCGTCGGTCGACGGAGTTCACCAGATTACTCATCTGTATGTCCAGCGTGGGTCCGCGGAGACCACCTGTCGATCCACACCTGTCGGAAATCTTGTGTCAGACCTCGGGAGACCACAGTACACTTTGCCCCTCTGTCCCAGCCTGTGTCCGCGGTTAGTTCTGCTGACTCACCTGCTCTGCAGCCGGTGTTCGGAGCCGCTCCGCCGCCTGCCCGTTCCTTGTCCGCTCCTGCAGGAATTCCTCAGCAATCAGGCAAGAAATGGAGCACATTTCACTTCAAAAACTCCAGCAACTGGTCTCCTCAGTTCCCAAACGTTTACAGAGTGTTGTAAAAAGAAGTGATACAACACAGTGGTCAACAAGACCCTGCCCCAACTTTTTTGACGGGCGTTGCTGGCATCAAATTCAGAACGAACATCTATTTTCCAAAACACAATAACATTTCTCAGTTTCAGTATCTGATGTGTTGTTTTTGCTCTATTCATAATAATACAGGTTTACATGATTTGGAAATCATTGCATTCTGTTTTTGTTTACATTTTACACAGCGTCCCATATTTTTTTGAAACGGGGTTTTACATTGAGTCATTGTGGTTATTCTCCATAGTATTTATTTCCTGGTCCTTTGAACCAGGTGACACTTCTCTTTCTCTCCTATTTGTATCTGTTTCTTTAAATGAACTGAAACCCCTCTTCACTTTGAATTTGTGCATCAGATGGTGAAATGCACTTAGACAGATGACTAATACAAAAAGCTGTCCTGTGAGAAAAGTAAATGTTGGGGAACAATTTTGTGAAACACTTAAATAATGACAGTGGAAGCAGGCAATATTCATTACTAATGAAATCCTATAGAGCACATACCCTACCCTGCCAAAAAGATGGCAAACTATCAATTAAAACTGTCCACAAATCCCAAATATGTCAGTGTGTTTTAGCCATACTGACAAGATAACTACAAGGTTGTCACCACATGTTAGCCCAATGAGGGTTGAAGGAACAACCATTCCTGCTGTGCAGATTTTATTCTTTTGATCATCACTTTAAAATATAACTAAATGTCTCTGGCTCTCTCCTTTCGCTAACATGCAAATCATTTAATGAGCAATCTGTCTCAAAGTAGGCCAACTATTAGAGACATGATTCATTTACTTTTATCTGTCGGTGATGGAGTGGAGCATTTGTTCCTCTTCTGGCTCCTTTCATATTGCTTCATTGGTGACACATAAACCTGCCGTGCTCCTTAATGGGTTTTCATCCATAATGTTGAATGAGGGGGACAATCATTTCATGTCAGGAGATTAAAAATATGATCTCTAGAAAGGGCTCCTGCTGTCCCAGTGGCCTCACTGGGGTCTAATAAATGCAAAGGATGAGAAGGGCCTCCCGATGTGGATGTTTCTTAATGTATAATATCATCAGCCTTAAAGTCAGTCGACCTATAGTTTTTGAACAATACTGAGGATTTTCTGATTTTTTTTTTTTCTGATCCTAAATAAATAACAATTTTCTTACTAACTCAACTTTGGTCAAAATTTCAGGCTATTTGAAGCTTGACCGATTAGACCTCATGGGGCATATTTTAATCTCCCCAGGCGCAGCTCTGAAACGTGCACAAATAGGTGTGACTTATTTGTTTGGTACTTTGGCACAAGCGCAGGCACAACTCTGGCACAGTGGTGAAGTAGGAGGAATAGATAATTAGTAGGTGTGTCACAGTTGACTCAAATCATAGCCAATCAAATCAGCTCCTCGCATCCCCTCAGGCTCATAATCACCATATTAATGGTACTACAGTCGGCCTCCACAGGCTGAAGAAGTTCAATAGGCTTAGGAAGAGGTACCTAATATGAAAACTCTTGGTATCATGAGAACCATTGTCCAGTGTAGGAAAAGGTTCAATGATAGAAGACAAAAATCTGCATCTTATAAGAACACTGACATTAATTAAATGTCAGAGTGAACAAAGAACACTCATCAAATATACTGAATTAAGGTGCTGGAACAATGCCAAGGAGTAAGCATGACTAAATTACACAGACGTAAAGCTCCCGATTCAATTTATTTATTAACAATACTGCTGAAGAGCAATGTGATCCAAACGTCACTGATGTTGTGGTGTTAATAGATAAACTGATGTTGAGGTGTTAATAAATAAACTGATGTTGTTTGTTCACAAATAAACTGATGTTGTGGTGTTAATAAATAAGCTGATGTTGAGGTGTTAATAAATAAACTGATGTCGTGGTGTTAATAAAGAAAGTGATGTTGCGGTGTTAATAAATAAAGTGATGTCGTGGTGTTAATAAATAAAGTGATGTTGTGGTGTTAATAAATAAACTGATGTTGAGGTGTTAATAAATAAACTGATGTTGAGATGTTAGTAAATAAAATGATGTTGTTTGTTCATAAATAAACTGATGTTATGGTGTTAATAAATAAACTGATGTTGAGGTGTTAATAAATAAAGTGATGTTGTGGTGTTAATAAATAAAGTGATGTTGTGGTGTTAATAAATAAACTAATGTTGAGGTGTTAATAAATAAACTGATGTCGTCGTGTTAATAAATAAACTGATGTTGTGGTGTTAATAAATAAACTGATGTTGAGGTGTTAATAAATAAACTGATGTCGTCGTGTTAATAAATAAACTGATGTTGTGGTGTTAACAGATAAACTGATGTTGAGGTTTTAATAAATAAACTGATGTTGTTTGTTCACAAATAAACTGATGTTGTGGTGTTAATAAATAAACTGATGTTTAGGTGATAATAAATAAAGTGATGTTGAGGTGTTAATAAATAAACTGATGTCGTGGTGCTAATAAATAAACTGATGTTGTGGTGTTAATAAATAAACTGATGTGTGTTCACAAATAAACTGATGTTGTGGTGTTAATAGATAAACTGATGTTGAGGTGATAATAAATAAAGTGATGTCGTGTTGTTAATAAATAAAGTGATGTCGTGGTGTTAATAAATAAACTGATGTAGTTTGTTCACAAATAAAATGATGTTGTAGTGTTAACAAATAAACTGATGTTTAGGTGATAATAAATAAACTGATGTCGTGTTGTTAATAAATAAACTGATGTTGAGGTGTTAATAAATAAACTGATGTTGAGGTGTTAATAAATAAACTGATGTTGCGGTGTTAATAAATAAACTGATGTTGTGGTGTTAATAAATAAAGTGATTTTAATAAATAAACTAATGTTGAGGTGTTAATAAATAAACTGATGTTGAGATGTTAATAAATAAACTGATGTCGTGGTGTTAATAAATAAACTGATGTCGTGGTGTTAATAAATAAACTGATGTTGAGGTGTTAATAAATAAAGTGATGTTGTGGTGTTAATAAATAAAGTGATGTTGTGGTGTTAATAAATAAACTAATGTTGAGGTGTTAATAAATAAACTGAAGTTGTTTGTTCACAAATAAACTGATGTTGTGGTGTTAATAAATAAAGTGATGTTGTGGTGTTAATAAATAAACTGATATTGAGGTGTTAATAAATAAACTGATGTTGAGGTGTTAATAAATAAACTGATGTTGTGGTGTTAATAAATAAATTGATGTTGAGGTGTTAATAAATAAACTGATTTTGAGGTGTTAGTAAATAAACTGATGTTGTGGTGTTAATAAATAAACTGATGTTGTCTGTTCACAAATAAACTGATGTTGTGGTGTTAATAAATAAACTGATGTTGTGGTGTTAATAAATAAACTGATGCCATGGTGTTAATAAATAAACTGATGTTGAGGTGTTAATAAATAAAGTGATGTTGTGGTGTTAATAAATAAAGTGATGTTGTGGTGTTAATAAATAAACTGATGTCGTGGTGTTAATAAATAAAGTGATGTTGTGGTGTTAATAAATAAACTGATGTTGTGGTGTTAATAAATAAACTGATGTTGTGGTGTTAATAGATAAACTGATGTTCAGGTGTTAATAAATAAACTGATGTCGTCGTGTTAATAAATAAACTGATGTTGTGGTGTTAATAAATAAACTGATGTTGAGGTGTTAATAAATAAACTGATGTCGTCGTGTTAATAAATAAACTGATGTTGTGGTGTTAACAGATAAACTGATGTTGAGGTTTTAATAAATAAACTGATGTTGTTTGCTCACAAATAAACTGATGTTGTGGTGTTAATAAATAAACTGATGTTGAGGTTTTAATAAATAAACTGATGTTGTTTGTTCACAAATAAACTGATGTTGTGGTGTTAATAAATAAACTGATGTTTAGGTGATAATAAATAAAGTGATGTTGAGGTGTTAATAAATAAACTGATGTCGTGGTGCTAATAAATAAACTGATGTTGTGGTGTTAATAAATAAACTGATGTGTGTTCACAAATAAACTGATGTTGTGGTGTTAATAAATAAACTGATGTTGTGGTGTTAATAAATAAACTGATGTTGAGGTGTTAATAAATGAACTGATGTTGTGGTGTTAATAAATAAAGTGATGTTGTGGTGTTAATAAATAAACTGATATTGAGGTGTTAATAAATAAACTGATGTTGAGGTGTTAATAAATAAACTGATGTTGTGGTGTTAATAAATAAATTGATGTTGAGGTGTTAATAAATAAACTGATTTTGAGGTGTTAGTAAATAAACTGTTTTCGTGGTGTTAATAAATAAACTGATGTTGTCTGTTCACAAATAAACTGATGTTGTGGTGTTAATAAATAAACTGATGTTGAGGTGTTAATAAATAAAGTGATGTTGTGGTGTTAATAAATAAAGTGATGTTGTGGTGTTAATAAATAAACTGATGTTGTGGTGTTAATAAATAAAGTGATTTTGTGGTGTTAATAAATAAAGTGATGTCGTGGTGTTAATAAATAAACTGATGTTGTCTGTTCACAAATAAACTGATGTTGTGGTGTTAATAAATAAACTGATGTTGTGGTGTTAATAAATAAAGTGATTTTGTGGTGTTAATAAATAAAGTGATGTCGTGGTGTTAATAAATAAACTGATGTTGTCTGTTCACAAATAAACTGATGTTGTGGTGTTAATAAATAAACTGATGCCGTGGTGTTAATAAATAAACTGATGTTGAGGTGTTAATAAATAAAGTGATGTTGTGGTGTTAATAAATAAACTGATGTTGTGGTGTTAATAAATAAAGTGATTTGGTGGTGTTAATAAATAAAGTGATGTCGTGGTGTTAATAAATAAAGTGATGTCGTGGTGTTAATAAATAAACCGATGTTGTGGTGTTAATAAATAAACTGATGTCGTGGTGTTAATAAATAAACTGATGTTGTGGTGTTAATAAATAAAGTGATTTGGTGGTGTTAATAAATAAAGTGATGTCGTGGTGTTAATAAATAAAGTGATGTCGTGGTGTTAATAAATAAACCGATGTTGTGGTGTTAATAAATAAACTGATGTCGTGGTGTTAATAAATAAACTGATGTTGTGGTGTTAATAAATAAACTGATGTTGTGGTGTTAATAAATAAACCGATGTTGTGGTGTTAATAAATAAACTGATGTCGTGGTGTTAATAAATAAACTGCATCGGGTGCTTTGAATGTGAATAATTTACTTTCAAAACAATGATTAAATTGACTTAACCTTTTGCGTATAAATTATGAAGTGTCACATTTTGTGGTACTGAACCAGGTGAGTAGATCAAAAGGCTTTTTATTTGTTACCCCGTTATGTGTAATTTAATTATAATTAATTTGTTGTCAACCTGAGTGTTTTATATAAGTTAGGACTGAGATTGGCTGCTGTGTCACAACACGCATCCAATTCAATAGACAAGAGTCACCTTGATTTGTTAATAATGAACTGAATTTAAAGGTTGCTTTCCAAAAAAATATCGTTTTATTGTTTATTTTTAAACGGTATAAATACATTGGAAATCTACTAGATTTTGATCGATGACATTTGGTGCAGTTCACGTATATCCACAAAAATTGCAACCATGTAAGAAAATGTAGCTTTTTGTGTCTGAAATCAAAACCATCCAGCTTTCCCATTTTAAAATTTAGAATTCACCAGAACCTGCAGTTCTTCATGTTATTAAAAAAAAAAAAATCTTTTGTCTGTACATTTCCCAAGTTACTTCTGCTAGTTCATTTCTCTGTCGGTCCCTTTGGTCTGCGGCATCTCTTTGACCCAATCACTTGCTCCTCTGTCTCCTATGACACAATCATCAGTGAGCAGTGTGCATGCCGTGCTGCTTGCAGGTATGACTTAATAGATAAATATTTAGTATAAATAATCCATAGCAGACAGTTCACAGCTGACAACATGAAAAACATTCTGCTACAGCAGTAGTAACCATAAAACCAAAACTAACATAACATTATTATTGTAGCTCAGGCGCCGGACTTGCCAGTATTGGGAAAGTGCCACACCACGCATCATCTGTTTGGTTCTTTTAAATTTAAACCTGGTGTATTTATACAGTTAGTTTTGTTTGCTTGTTGCAGACTAAACAACTGGACCAAGACCACTTTTAACAAATTTGGCATTTATTTTAGAACTAAACTAATTAACCAAGCTGCAGACTATGAACAAAAAGTGTACGTAAAACACAACAGGGCAATTCTCTTGTTGGTTGACGGACTGCCTGATGACTTATATGACTGATCAGTAACAAAGGAACAGTTCATCAAAATTAAACATAATAATGATTAATGTCATAGAAATCCTCCACAGGACTGTAAAGATAATCTACACTGCCGTGCAAATCAGAAGCTGAATCTAAATACTGCAGGACATGTTTGACATCACTATTGCTCATGAATTGCAGAAACATTTGCATGTCTTGCTGTTGTCATGCTTGTCTGTGATCCTGTTGGCACATGTATGTGACCATAATAAAGAACAATACATAGAAACATCCTACTGCAGATAGTTCACATGAAATAGATCTGATTCGATTTTGGAGCAACTTGCATCATAAATTTGAGCATTGATGAGGCATAACATATTTTAAACTTCATTTTGAAGACAAACTGCTAGAACATGTTCTTTTGTTGTGGTGTGACAAAGAGCAAATATGTCCTGTTACAAAGGGCTCCAACTTTTGTTTATATTGTGTTGGTGGTGCACTTAAAATTCTTTTGGTTTCTTGCTATTCGAAGGATCATGGTAGGAATGCACACAATAAAAATGCAGCAATACACCAAATGCAAGCAAACATAAGTGAACATGGATACAAATCAACCTTGCAGGACAGAAATACAACATATTTGTTCGACCCGAAGCAGAGTGTGTTTTGCTGAGAAATGCTGAATGTAAACATCTTTTTCTTGTTTGCTCCACAGGACAAAAATTGAACCATCAATACTTCATGGATCTGTTTGCTTTGAATATTTCCTCAGAACATTCTAAAATATAAGTAGGATATTTATGTCATTTGTAGGAGACAGCATTGAACTGGCAGATCACAACATGCTTTATTAATCCATTCTGCACTGCTCATATGGCTCAGAGTGAGACATCACCCTGCTAACAGAGGCACCACATCAAAGAGCCGTAACAGTGGTCATTTTAGAAGATGATATGAACTGACCTTTTTAGTCATTTATGTATGAGGACTTGTTAGACCTGCCTCCTGCTATCTCCTTAAACAAAGCAGTGTCTCCTGGCTCTGAAAACAGTCCTCAGTGTTGGGCACAACAATCAGCAATTCACAGGCTTTGACCTACAGTAGAATAATTTAGCTTTTTTCAGGAACCTGACAGCATTGTTTGGGAAATGACGTTTGGTTATCTATATTTTCTTTTGTTTGGGGAACAGTGTCACTTATCTATTTAATCTGTCTTCACCTTTAAACCCTTGGCTGCAGCTGAGGAAGTTATTCCACAATCACTGAAACAGTGGAACAAAAGCGTTTAGTTGTAGCCTTCTCATGGATATCTTCCACAAACAAACATGGCTTTAACTCACTTTATTAACCACTGGTACAAAACCATTGTTTGATTGCTAAATCGGATCTGTGAAGTTGCTTGATGTTATTATCAGACTGGTGAAGAAAAGAAAAAAAAATGAATGAGACAAACAATAAAAAGTTGATTCCTGTTCTAATTTATGTGACGAATGAAGCGGAAAATTAGATGAAAAAAGTCAGTTCTTTGAGATTTGGCCAATAGAAATTCAAATTAGTCACTTCAAAGAAGAACGTTCACTCTCACTCTGCTTCAGAAGGAAACCTTGACTTCAGTTTTGAATTAGTTTCAAAACACTGTTTAAACTCTTCAACAATTTCCAGACAAAAATTCGCTTTAGAGTGTTTTTACTCTTTTTTTCTGCCCCAACATTTTTATTTTGTTATTTCTTAGAAACAGTGAGACAAAAGGAGCAACTGACGGATGAGGGCAGCGTGGCTGTGTGCTACTTCACTCTAAAATACTTTCACAAAATCAGATGAAAGCAGGCACTTTTTATGTATAACGTCCCTACTTCTATTTAATGAGTAAATGAAGGTTTTACAGTTCAACATTTATCCTCTACTGCTACTACTAGCTTCCTTACAAGTACATTTAATGAAAAAGTCAGTTATGATTTTTGTTTCATTCATTTCACCAGTCATCCATTCAGCCTGCTTGTTTTGTGTCTCCATGCAGTGATTGTAGTCATTTCAGACCTGTCTGCCCTCCACCACCTGCCCCTCCTCTCCACTCACCTGATCCCACTCAGCTATATTGACCCTCTAGTTTACAATATATATACTCCCAGACTTCCACTGTTCGTCAGCTTTTATTTGTATTAGAGCTTTGCAGCACTGGTTTTGCTACTTATTATTTGCTAATATTTTTAGTTTGACCTGTATTTTGGATTCTCCTTCATCCTGCTCGCTGTGCTTTGTTGCCGAGGATGTTTACCTTATTTCTGTGCTTTCTGGCTGAGCCAAGCTGTTGGGAGCGGCGGAGTTCAGGTTTATTCTTCAGCTGCAGAACTTGCTGTAGGATATAAAAGGTGTTTTAACAACAAGTCTACTGGGAGAGAGGTGACCCAGGGACTGTTGAACCTGAGGCAGGATTAACAATGGATGGACAACTACTCTATCAATAGCTTTCTAAAAGTGGAGGCCAATCCCAACTCCCTCCCACTGCCCCCTTACTTGGTCCTATCACTCTGTTTTGCCAGTGCCCACATAGGTTAAGGTGTCCCTTTTCCTTTGGGGACAGAGGTGTTGTGATCATCTGGCTGGTTATAGAAGCAGAACCAAATGGAGTGGTACAAAAAGATTCCCACAATGCTTTTCAAAGTGAAGCAGCTTAACATCTAAAATGGAAACCAGTACCAAGAAAGAAGTCCATGAATATATCATTGTAAATATTCATGCAAAGATGTTATACTCCGTCGGATCATCATTGTTTAATGTGAAAGCAAAGGAATTTGTTTTTTGTTATGATGAGCATTTCATAAATAGCAGAATAGATGTGTTGCACTCCAGTGACCGATGGATGAAGAGGGGGAACCAGTGATGCTAATAACAGCCGTGGTGCTATTCCCACACAACTGAAGTCAAAAGGAAAGATATGGCGCCCACAATGAACTATATATGGATAATATATATATGTAGAGAGAGAGAGAGAAGTGAGGCTTTGTAGATTGTGATTTAAAGTAAAGATTACCAGGCAGTCAGGAAACCATTTGGAAACGAGCTTTCTGTGCAACACAGAAAACTTCTTTACATCTACGACAAGATGTCACACTTAATTTATTACACAGTTCTGAATGTATTTAAGTATCTAAACAGGGTTTGGATTACAAAGTGGCTTTTAGGAGAGTCTGACTCTCCGATGCTACTAAACACTAAACATCTCTCTCTCTTCCGCTCTCCTCACTTCCTGTCGCTTCTCTTTTAGATTTAGGGCCTAAAGTTGTGTTTACAGCTGCTGAAAGCAAGCAGGCGACCAAACTATGTGCCTGTCTGTTTATCTGCCTGTCTGTTTATCTGCCTGCCTGCCTGCCTGCCTGTCTGCCTGCCTGTCTGTCTGCCTGCCTGCCTGCCTGTCTGTCTGCCTGTCTGTCTGCCTGCCTGTCTGTCTGCCTGCCTGCCTGCCTGTCTGCCTGCCTGCCTGTTTATCTGCCTGTCTGTCTGTCTGCCTGTCTGCCTGCCTGCCTGCCTGCCTGTCTGTCTGCCTGCCTGCCTGCCTGCCTGCCTGCCTGCCTGCCTGTCTGTCTGTCTGCCTGTCTGTCTGTCTGCCTGCCTGTCTGCCTGCATGTCTGTCTGTCTGCCTGTCTGTCTGCCTGTCTGCCTGTCTGCCTGCATGTCTGTCTGTCTGCCTGTCTGCCTGTCTGTCTGCCTGCCTTTCATGTCCTTAGATCCGTGTCAGTAGCGTGTACAGCACAGCTCACGCACATACATGATGTGGGTCAATGTGATGAAAACAGAATAGATCAGATGCATCATAGTTGTGAACTGACCGGAGGAACTGTGGAGCCGGTGGAAGAAGTCCAGACTTTGTGCTTCGGGCTGGATGGAGGTGGAGGAAGAAGCTCGGGTTCAGTTACTCATCACCTCCTTCGCTGCAGGCTAATGAGCCAATTAACACACAACATGGACATGTTTTTAGGATTATTATTTTTTTCAAGAACCTTGTTGTACAGAAAATCACCCCGTGACTACAAAATGGATGATGATTTATGTCTCAAAGTCAGCTTTCAGGGGCGCTTGTGTCCTTTTAGCTCCCTGTAAGTAACAGCTGATAAAGTCCCGACAGACACCATTCAGACCCATTCAAAGTACGCACACTGATAATAGAGCTAATAGCACAAACATGCAAATGTGTCCTCTTGAGTGTGCTAATATTTCAATGAGGATTATGCTCTAAGAATCAGACATTTGCAGCCGTTAATTGACAAAATATTTTGTGCATTCTGTGTATTGCCATTGATCTTCCTAAGTGGCCATCTTGCTTTGACATTGAATGTCCTGCAAGACTGAATGAGTGATGCATTGACACACACACACACACACACACACACACACACACACACACACACACACACACACACACACACACACACACACACACACACACACACACACACACACACACACACACACACACACACACTTACCACATGTGTAATGGCACCTGAAACCTCAGGAAAAGGGCGGTGGTGAAGGGAGTTTAAACAGCGCATCATTAATTAGCAAACAGACTAAATGAACCGCGCTAGCCGGATTAGTCAGAGTCAGATTAGCTGCTGCGGCTGCAGCACTCGACCACCAATGCATCAGAAGAAAAACAGGATTAAAGACAAAGCCACAAGCAAACATCCGAAGGCCTCGGATTCACTCTCCGTTCTTTTATTATGTGGATGGAGAAATACAATGTATGTTAGCACAAAAGCTTATGAGAAGGTCATTCATTCCTGCAGTGATGAGGAAATAACATGGTGTCTGCAGGCAGGAACACCGGTGGACAGACCGGAGTGGGCGAAGACCAGTGGGGGAGGGGTAGATGTAAAGATACAAAGTAGGATAGAGGCAAACTGTGACCCAAAAACAAGATCTTCAACCCCGACACCACCGATCAGCTGACACCGGAAACAGACAACACGGTGTTCATCAGAGCTTTAATAGACAGGGTAGAGGAACGGGACCTTACTTAGTTTCATCCCAGGGACATGGATGCCCACCAGGAATGATGTCCTCCAATCCTACATGACAAACTGTGCAAGCATCTTCTCCTTTCAGCTGTCAATCAGCCGCCACCAGAATCAGACAGATTAACTTGTGACGGGCCATAAATCCGGTGTTTCCAGCTACCCAGGTGGTTAGACACAAATCTTCATGAACTATGTACTTAAACTGGCTTTGATAATTATTATTATTAAACGGAGAGTATATCTGGAGTTTAAGACACATATTGAGCTAATGATGAACTGAGATTAGAGAAGCTACGAAGCTCCAGCAGCCGGAGGGAGCTGAGTCGAGCCGCCGGTGTTGAAAGGAGTCTCTGAGGTGGCATCTGATCAGGATCCTCATGGGCGTCTCCCTCTGCAGGCTTCCCAGGCGTGCCCGACTGGTAGGGAACCCCGGACCCAGAACACCCAGTGACGTGGTCAACCCTCAGGGGAACGAGCCCAAACGCACCTCAACGCTTCGAAAGAACTACATGAAGACAATCAAGAAGAGCTGACTCATGAACTTTCCTCCACAGTCACCTGACCTCAGCCTCAAAGAGCTTTAATGGAAGAGTCAGATGACAGAATAGTGTTGATATCACAAGAAGCACTTTGCACCATCATCAGATCATAACTAAGATAACATGAGTTCCCATCCAGCTTGAGTACTGAAGATCAAATAGCTTATTAACTCTAATTCATGAACTGATATCATCATTTGTAATAAAAAACAAAATGCATTACATTCAAAATGCTAAATAAAAGTTACCTTAAGTGATCTCTTTTGGACGTCAGTGTATATTAATCAGAGCAGGTTAGAGAAAGAAAAAGACATAAAATTGACAACATCAGCATTATTAATGCTTTTCACATCTTGTTTTGTCCATTAAGTTAATTTTCTCTTATTTTTTTCTTGTTCTTCTGTTCATTTCCTGTTTTATTGTGTTACTTACATCTTGTTTCGTTACAGATCACTTCACTTCCTGTTCCCTGTGATTGTTGGCTGAGGTTGTTTCCACCTCCGTCTAATTGTCTTCCTGTCCTTGTGTGTATTTAGTCTTCACAGCTCTTCGTTATTCTGTCTGTTAGACCTGAGTCTGTCTCTTCCTTTGGGGACAGACTCCTGCATTCTGGACTCTTTAGAGAGCTTTTGTGTCTCTGATCTTTTGGATTTCCCCTGTGGATACTGTTGCCTGTGATTTCTCTAATTTGTTTCAGTAAAATCATTGAACTGAGCTGTTTGTCTGAGTCGTGTATTTCAGTCCTGCACTGCCTCATTACAGAATGTATTGACTTCTATATAACTGCTTTCAAACAGCAGCAGTCTGAGGTGGACAAAACACAAGTGCAGCACAATGAAGAGCTGGATTGGCTTTATTGTAGTTGGTATTGATCCATTTTAACAGGCTCGGGTCTGTAATACCATCAGCTGCTTAAAATTAACATTTGGGAATATTTTTGTGGAAGACTCGGTCGTCCTGATTTTCTTCAACCACACTCACAAATTGACTTCTTATTATAATCTTATTAATAGCCAAATCACAATAAATACATCATTTTGATCTTACCTGAAGCTGTGGACCCAACTGGACCAATTCGGTCTCAGGTGGGAGGGTGGGAGGTGGGGGGGGGGTTGGATACAAGAACAGACAAATGCAGGGATGAAGGGACTAGAAGGAGACAGAGGATACAGTTAGTCATCACAGAGTGAAAGATCCGGCTGCACAGCAAACAACTTCCTACAGCCGAACTCTGACAAAACGGAAGTTATAATATTTGGTGCAGCAGCCCAGAGAGAAAGTGTTGCCGATGACCTTCATTCTCCAACCCTTCACATCGAGGACCAGGTCAGAAACCTTGAAATCTACCTGGACGGTAACTTCAGCTTTGAGACTTAAATTAGAAACACAACAAAACTATCCTTTTATCACCTTTTAGAAATACATTTAGAAATATCACTAAAATCAGGCCATTTCTCTCACAGGCTGATACAGAGATGCTTTTGTTACCTCCAGGCTCTACTGCAACGCCCTCCTGTCTGGTCGTCCTAAAAAATCAACCAGCCACCTGCAACGTGTCCACAACTGCTGACTAAGACTAAACAGATAGAACATACTTCAAACTATTTGAAAGTCATTGCACTGGTTGCCCGTCACTTTTAAAAGTGTTTTAAGATTATTTTGCTGGTTTTTAAATCACTGCGTGGACGGCCACCAGCCGACCTCACAGCAGATCCTCCACGGCTGGTTGAACCCAGAACCTCCACTAAAACGTATGGAGAGTCCGCTGTGATCCACTGTGACCCGGCGCTGTGGGTCAGCCTGCCTGAGGGTCTCAGGGACTCCACTTCTGTGGACATTTTCAAAAGGAAACTTAAGACATATCTTTTTAGCTTTGCTTTTAATTGATGCTCTATTTTTTTGTATTTATTGTTTTTGTTTTAATTGTGTTTTACTGTTTCAACTTATAATGAGTAAACATGCTGGAAGGGCTTTGTTCTAAATTAGGTTTTGTAAAGATGTATGTTACAAAACTGATATGCAACTAAATGTTCTGTTAGTCTCTAATCCATCTCTGCAGCATCAGATGAGCATGAAATGCAGTAGGTGTTAATATGGGATGCTCTAACAAAAGGTTGGCTTATCATTGTTAACTTTTAAAACTATAAAGAATAATGGTGAAACCAGGTACTCAGCAAGCCTAAACTACATCAATAATCTCCTCAGCTGTTTAGTAAAACACTATTTGAGCTGTGTTTTGTTTGTCGTAAAAATTGTGACCTGATTAAACTGGTGCTGTTCACCCAAAACAATCATTATGGCGCACTGTTGTTCCTATAATCAGATATTTTTGTGTTTATTTATTCCAGAAATTTAGCAGGAGATAAATTACTGCTTGTGTTTGTCCTGTTTGTGGAGGTTTTTGTAAATGGTTATTTTTCTGTGATTTATTGTAGTTTACTGAAGAGACTATTGTAAATAGTTTGTAATCATTTTTCAAAAACACTCTCTACTGCTGTATGTCCATTACTATGGACATACAGCACCATAATAGTATGGCTGACATAACAGCTGAACACTACCATACACATAAAATCTTCTGGTTATATACTGATGTAAGTCTCGTAACTTCAATCTTATTTCTTGATATTCGTTGATGTTTTTACACCAGTGTGATTTATTTTGTAAAACAAAAGTCATCAGATGAATCAACTATGATAGATTGAAGTGTAAGAAATGAATTACTAATAGGAAAACATGTAGAAAAAAAACAACAACAAAAAAGGGTTTGTCACCAAAACATACAAATGAGTCTGATCTATCTTCGTAGACTGAACTGGAAATTGATCTACTTTACAGGAGAACAACAATGGCCGCCTCACGGTTGTGTGCCTCCACCAAACAGTCAAGTTGCAATTTATATCGCAATTCAGAAAATGAAATGTTAAATATAGTCTTATTTCCCCTCTCTGTTCCTGGGTTATGGCATTTAATAATGGACAGGAAAATATTTTTTCAGAAGATTTTAATGTTATAGTGAAGTTGACCTTTGACCTATTTATCATATTTGAAATGTTGTCATAATTAGCATTGGAATCCTGTGAGGGTACAACCATCTTGGACCTTTACCCCTGTCCCCCCCCCAAAAAAAAAAAATCAAATCACTTCATCTTTGAGTCCATGTGAGTGTTCGTGCCACATTTGAAGAAATCTCCTCACAAATTGCCGATGTGCAGCCATTTTGATTCCTGCTGCAGTCCTGCTGGAAGTTCCAGACCTGAGCTGCTGCTGCATCAATAACTCGTCCCATCCGTGACCTGAGGTTGGACAGCAGCTTTTATATATTATACAGGCATGCAGCTCTCATGTGTAACACAGCATCACCATGAAGCCTGTTACAACAAAGCCTCTCTCATATCATTAATAACATTTTCATAATGTGCACGGGCAGGTTTCTGTGTATCTCCTGTGGCCGAGATCCTTGGGGTGAAAAACTCAATGTTTTCTTAGACACAGGAACAGCGGGACCCCTAATGTGTACACACACACACACACACACACACACACACAATCATAAAATCCACACCGCACTGAATCAGTGTGGAGCTGTGGGATCTGCTCTGGCATAATGGGCACCAAGTCATTCATTTATTCATGCATCCCAGCAGCACAGAGGACGCCTTCATCTGTGTGTCAGGCAGTGTTGGCTTTCTCCTCGGAAGTCAAGACCTTTACCTCTTCGGCCATGGAGCCGCCTCACTGCCACCGTGCTGGTAATAACTACCGCTGCCAGTACGACACATATGAACATACTGTGTACCCTAAACATGTTTTCCCCTACGCTTCCTATCGCATACTGTTTCTTTTTACTTTCGGTAAGTACTGTTGCATGTAATATGTGTACAATTGGGACATATTACATCATCATAAACATGCACCTTGAACTTTGACCCTCTTGGTTCATATCTGTAGCACGACGTAAAAGACAAAGGATGCGATTTGGAAAAAGTACGTTTTCTTTTAATGCCTCTTCTTTTTCCTCCTCCTTCCTTTTGTGGGCGGAGGATCAGCGCCACCAAATCTCTTGGCAGCTCATTCGATGTGACGTATCCTCCACTGCGCAAAGGATTGTGGGTCAGAACAGCTGGAGTATCACGCTGGTCTGCAGACTGTGAAATAAGACCGGATGTAGTCGAACATCCTGGTACTTTTAACACTACATTTAACATACTAAGTACTGGGACACACTAAATCTGTTTAGTATGTTTATGAGTGTGTGAGGATGTGATAGTGAAGACTATGGGAGGCCCCAATTAGCCACAAAGCCAGAAGTTAATAAAATAGAAGGGAAATAAGAGCCTGATTAATCTGAGTCTCTGTTTGTGTCTCTTCTTCTCTGACTGTGGTTTGTGTGTCTGAAATGATGCCAGCAAAATCTTACAGATAATCAGAGGCAATGCATTCAGCCCTGATGTTATTAGCTGGGACCGCTCTGATGCTCACTTTGAATCTCAGATACACAGAGACAACTCGGAAAAGACATACAGTGTCAGAAAAAAGGTGATCGATTTTCTGACAATACACCTCCCTGCAGATGCAGCAGTCCACCGGGTTTGTCCCCGTATGCCTGATGGTCAGGACATCACTGATGTTATACTGTTATGTGCATTTATAGCCATTACTGCATAGCTACCATTAGCATTAATAACTGTTTACTCACCAGAAATATAGAGATCAAACTTTGTTCCTTTACTCACCAAGAGGACGTTAACTGTTGTTCTGCTTCTGTTTTCCAAGAGTTTCTGCCATGGTTGTGTTTAAAGTTCCCTTCATCATAACCAGAAGTTAGAATAAACTATTTCTTCCTCTGTTGTTGGACTGGGGTCAGACTTTACACCACAGCGACACACTGTACCAGCTGGGGGTACAAAGTGGTACCAATATAACTTCAGTTGATATCTCTGCAACACAATATGTAAACACCACTATTTGGATTGTTAACACTCATAGTGTCCAGATAGTCACCTGACCTTTACCAAAATAATCCATCTACCTGACGGAGGACGTTGATTAAACAGCATGATGGCTACACAGGTGAGGCTTGGACCGGTCACACGAAAAGGTAAAGTTATGTCCAACACAGATCTTAACAAATCTGTGAAAAAAAAATTGAGACAAATAAATCTTTTGTGTGCATAAAAGAAATGTTGCATTTTTTTTACATCAAATGGTAGAAAAACCAACAGTGTTGTATTGGTGTCTTTAGGTGTATGTTCACAAGTGGACCAACACATTCTGATCAATCACAGATGAAGTGAATAACTGATTATCTTGTAAATGGTTTGTGAACAGTTGAGTCACAGTCAACAAGTTGGAGAAATCGGAATCAGGAGAAGATTTCTGGAGGCTCATATTCAAAATGCATAACAGATCTTTATCTTGTAAAACCTAATTTTTGAGCCTTTTGGCTCATTAATAATAATTGTAAAAGACCTTTCAAACAAGTCTGGTCATAATAAAATTTTGACATAGCCTCCTGTGATTTTTGTACTTTTTTTTAATTATATATTAGTGTCATTTTATAAGTGAGCCATCGTTGTTTTAGAGACTGTGATTAGAGGAAATACTGGAGGAAATACTGATACTAATCTCTGTTACCTTTAAGGAATGAAGATGTTCAGATCTAAATACTTGAATTACAATGTTGACTCCATCCACCTTTTGCACACACATTTAAGCAGTGATCTTATAAAACCAGTGTTTTTCTCAAACTAATGCTTTGCAGGTCATTATTGTAATTGTCAAAGCTGAGGGCCCGTTCTGTACATCCCCGTAATAACTCCAGTACATTACCATTCAGTGCCACCACGGGCACCTACTAATAAGCACCTGTAAACACTCTCATTATAATGCATGCGGAAGCCCGGCCGGATCCTTACTGAAAATGAACAAGGATATGATCTGGGATTCAGAGGCCTAATTCATCCCTTTAGTGACAATTGGTGAGCCTCAGTCGACTAGCCGGGGAACATCATTTATGCTAACACGGCCTGTGGAGACTCGGGCGAAAAAAGAAGGGAAAATATCATTAACATAATGCTTCATTTACATACCAGTCCTAGCAACCACACAAAGACACACACATATATACATGTATACACACATGCACAAATACACACAGAATAGGCAACATTCAGTCTTAACACACACATATACATTAATTTATAAAAACTTTAATGCATTCACACAGGATGCAGGTTTAGACTTTAGATATGTATGTGAATGGGTAAAAATACATACACCCTCTTTCCACACACTTGGAAGTATGTATACGCGCGCGCGCGCGCGCACACACACACACACACACACACACACACACACACACACACACACACACACACACACACACACACACACACACACACACATACACACGTAGTCATTGTGAGTGTGGCAGACAGGGGTGGGGGTTGGACCGGGGCTCAGTCCCAGCTCTTTGTTTGATGCCTGTATGGCTTTGGCTTCTTTTAATGAGCTCTAATGGCAGTCCAGAAGGATTCTAATTAATCTGCACACACACAAAAGGCCTGTCTCAACCTTTCTGTCTTTCTGTCTCTTTTGACCTCTCTGTCTCTCTCTCTCTCTCTCTCTCTCTCTCTCTCTCTCTCTCTCACACCTCATCCCCCTCCAACCTCCATTCACTCCATCGCCAGCTTTCCAGAATCCTCCCTTTCTGTTTTCATTTTTCCCTTCCCTCCCCAATCTGTGGTAGGTATTAACACCAAGGCATGCATGTGACAGGAGGTGAAGACCATAAGGGGGGAAATGGATGATTTAATTGCACCAAAGATGGCTATTATTAAGATTGCAAGAGCTATTTATAACAGCAGCAGAGGCCAGGAGTCATCCCAGGCCTCTCCGCCAGCCACCATCCCCCAGTCTTAAGTGCCCAGTGTTCAGCTAGCAAAGGTTGTGCCACTGTTGTCATCAGTCCCCAATTGAAGACACTAATGAAAGGTTGGACGTTCACTCTTTGGCCTTGTAGCTCCAGAAAGATTTCCTCTTGTACTGGAAAATGACATTTCTCTTTCGTCCTTATTAGACCTCCTTTGAGCAAAGCTCTTGAATAACCAAGAGGTTGACATGAATAATCAGGAGGCTCATTCTACAATGGCTGTTCAAGTACAATGACTCAAGCAATTTGCAGATTTTTTTTTTTTTGAGGTACAACAATACGAGACCAAACTACGAATCTCTTTACAATACAGGATAATTTGGAGCTTTTTTTTAAGAATAAATATTTGATGTGGAAAGTCTGCTATATTGATAAAAAGAGGAACACTAAAATCTCCAGTGTGATGTGTGGACACAGTTTCCCTGCATAAAATTTCAGTTCAGTCAGGACCACTTTTGTCAAAGAAGGCTTTTATTGCATGAGCAGTAATTTACACTTGGCTCTGATCTGGGAGCTCCCAGAGGAGAGCACACCTCCCCGTCCTTCCATGTGCCTACAGACGGGCATGAGGCAGGGAGAGCAGCCATAAGGAGCAGCAGCAAGACCCACAAAAGACCAGCAAACGTCCCTGTGCACTTACATGGAGGAACTTGAAGAAGGGATTAGCTAGCAGTTTAGCAACATACAGAAAGCTAATCAAATCTATACGGTTGCAAATTGGAGTAATGGCAGCAACAGATTAATAAGGGGAGCTTAGCAGGTACCAAAACATTTATCCAATAAGCCATCATATCACAGGGCACTCCTGGCGTTCATAGGCAGATGATGACCATCGACCCTTAGCTTCAAGCGTTGAGACAGGAGCCTTCGATGCTGCAGTTGTTGTGGCTCCTATGCGGAAGGATTGTGCAGCTCTGGCTGGAGCCCATAGGATTGGCAGAGGAGGCGAAGGCGAGAGGCAAACTAGGCTCGGGACATTCCTCTTCAGTGGCGAAAAGAGGCTCCTGGCATGAGGACGACTTCTCGGGTAGCGCGTCATAGAGGACAGAAGACAAAAGGGGGAATTAATCTATAGTATGGATGTTCCTACCCTATCCCTATCGGTCTTATAGTGCTTTAAAAATAGAGAAAAGTGGTGAGGGTGAAGTGTTACATCAGCTATAGTGAGTTCAACCCATAAAAAGCTGTGAGGAAGGCTGTTTCTAACAACAAGTCAGTATAAGGACTAAAACACAAGTGGGCAGGTGAAAGGGAGATGTATATCAATGCCTTGAGGTTTCTCCTTCTCGAGGCTGTTTAGCAGGAAATGAGTGGAGGTTTTCGAGCAGGCTGTTTGTGGAGGGATCCAAACAGCGCAGATAGAATTGTATACCTGCAATGTATTAAGTATTAATTAAGTATTAAGTCCCTTAATAGCGGATGGCCTAAGGATGGACTAAGAACGCACATATGATGGGTACATTGACTGGCAATATAGCTACAGAGAAGGTGGCACAAAAACAGGTGAAGTAAGATTTGGAGTTTGCAGTTATTATTAAGAGCTGCAAGCGTGGATATATTTACAGTTGAGGAACTTACAAACATTTTTGCTAAAGTTATAACACATGGGAGTCATTAGAGGTGTCACCTTAGTCTCTCCAGGTTGGGGGCTGGGGGAAGGTTTGGGAAGTTGGCCTACAACTATGGATTTTGGGCACAGACTGGGGCAGTGAGGGAAGCAGCCGCAGATGGAGAGAGCTTGACGCCCGGTGCAACTTCACGTACCACATCACGGAACACAGTAAACGCCACGTTAAACTCAGCCAACATTATGTTTTTTGAAAGCGGGGGGCCACTATCCTTCAGCATCACAGACACATGTCCACAGACCACAGTACGTCTGTCGGTTAGCTCTAAGTATAGCAACATTTTGACCAGGTTGATGTTATTACCTGTAAGGATTTGGCTCCTCAGGCTGGCAGGGTAGCAGCAGAAGGGGGGAAGAAGGGAACCCCGGTGGAAACTAGAACTGCACTTTCCAGCAGTCTTTGCATGGATGTGATGCCACAGACGTTGTCTGGAGTGATGTCATCGACCAGAGACACAGCTGAGGCATGGGCAGAGGAGAAAGACAGGCCAGCAGAGCATTGGAAAATGCAATGATGTTGATGAACCGAACTCCAAGGCTTGGATTCTGGATTTCATGCTGGCAAGGGAAGATTGGATGCTGGACAGGACTGACAAGATGGGATTCTCCTCGAGGTCCGTGGAGGTCCAAACAGGGGCTGAAACTCGCGCTCTTTTGGCTGGCGGGTCAGTGGCCGGAGGCGGTATCGCAGCGATGTTGTGGGAGGAGTGTTTGTGCTTCTCAGTGGCTTTCCTGGGGACAGAAGAGTTGGGGAGATCTGCAGCTGGGAGCTCGATGTGGATGGTTTCCGTGAACAGTGCAAACAGCTCTTCGTGAGAAGCGCCGACTGGAGTCAGAGGGTGACTGCGGCAGGCTGGTCTACCTCCTCCAGTCCTATGGTGATGTTTTCTCTACTGGCCCCACCCACCTTGGCCGCACCAACATCGTGCAACATGACATTCTGACCACCCCAGGGCCACCTATAAGACAGCCACAACGCAGGATGGCCAAGGATAAACAGGAAGCGGCAGACCAGCAGGAGCAGCAAAGCCTGGAGGCTGGGGGGGCCCAACCCAGCAACAGCCACTGGGCTGCACAGATCGTGATGGTGAAGAAGAAAGACCAGAGCCCTTGACTGTGTGTGGATTACAGACCCTTAAAAGAACAAACTATTAGACGCTTATCCCCTGCCACGCATGCAGGACACTTTAGACACCCTGTCCACTGCCAGGTACTTCACACACTGGACTTCACATCTGGATACTGGCAGGTGAAAATGATCCCAAGAGCTCGCAAAGCTGCTACGTTCTGCACCAGGAAGTGTGTGTTGGAGTGGAGCGGGATTCTCTTTGGACTCGGTAATGCACCATGTTTCAGAGGCTAATGGTCCGTGTCTTGGTCGGGCTGCAGTGGGAGACGTGCTTAGTATATCTTATTACATCATCGTCCTGGGGCGGGACTGCGCCCTAATGTTGGGGCGGTTTGCCCAAGTGTTTACCCGGCTGCTTGAAGCCAACCTAAAGGTAAAAGTGAGGAGAGAGTGCTAAACTTTTACCACTGCAAGTTCTACAGGGAAACCTCCAGTGGGGGTAGTGGAGCCTGATGGTGGCCACAGGGCCAGTTGTGTGGCAGAAACAGAGCCTCCTCCAGTGGGGGTAGTTGACCACAGTATTGACAGCTGCAGTGGTGCCTCAGCTCAGCCAAGCATCAACCGGGTGATTGAGTCATCCCACACTGTGGTTGGAGTAAAGAGCAACTTAGCGCTGGCCAAAAGACTTTGTATACCCGGTCAGGGGACCCCATTTGGCCTGTGGGCCAATGAAGCCTGACAACACATGACAACTCCCTGCATGTCACTCCACGTTGGTGATCTATCGTCTCTGTTATGTTCTAGCTCACCTAATAGTAGCTTGTCTGATGGGAAGCTCATCTCTCTGTCTCCTACATCTGTGTATGAGTTTCTTGGATATGCTTCAAGCTCTTCTCTTTATGCTTTTAGCTGTACACTTATTTCATGATTAAGCAATTTCTTAACAAAGCTAAATGGATCCATAAGAAATGAAGCCCTAACCCTTTCCTCTCTCCTCCTTATCCTGCTCAAATGATCTGCCCTCTTAAGTACTGCTAATCAATTTTTAAGTTTTTACTGCAACACCTCAATTCCCTGTCTTTCCTCTTCAGTCACCTTCCTCCATTTCTTCTTTAGCTGCCTTTATCCTTTAATAACCTCTATTTTATGTGTCTCCTGGATTTAATCACATCTTTACCGTGTGCTTCCCGTTTCATTAATACCTCTAATCTATCAATGCCACGCTGGTGGATAACATCTCCTAATTTCTGTAATTTGGCCTCTGCTGTCCCTTTCAATTCCTCTAACACCATTAACACATATATTCACTGACTGCAGCACCTTACTCTCATCTGCTCTGGGCCACCTGACTCTGGCTCTAATCTCACAACTCCTCTCACTACCAGGTTGGTCAACTGACTTGACTGGTCAAATTTTTACTTTTACAATTTTCAAAATAACACAATCAAAATATATTGTAATCAAAGCATTTACTGCATTGAATCAAATTTACTGTATTTAACAACAGAATATGATTTGCATGGCATCAACAGTGGCGTGCTGTCACTTAAAAGTTCAACTGAAATGCTGCTAAATTTGTAAACTAACTCAGGTACTATCCATTTAGCCCCATTGTCAAAGATTATTTAGGAATTTGATTCCATGCCTTTGCTTTTCTACTTCAAGAGCACATGGCCAGAAATCAGCCCAGTCAACTGAACCAAGGGCCACATGGTCTATATTGTCTTCAGGTAAGATATTGCGTATTAGCTGTAAAAAGTATTGCTTTAGACAGGTTCCTAATCTGTCCTAATCTAATCTAGTCTGGCAGCTGGGCCTAACAGCAAACAAGTAATAAATGCAGGTCCTGAATTGAGAAAAAACAAACTTTAAGTATGTAAAAGTACTGTATGTGTGCAGAAATAATTATAACAATAAAACAGATTGGCCAAGTTGTGTTAAAAAATGTTTAGCAAACAACAACTCAAATATCTGCATGTGTAAATGTTTGTCAACTAACACATTTAATCAATGTGCTGCTGCTCTGCAAACTTAATTATGTTATAGAAAAGTATTAAGTCAAGGAAATGTAAATTAATTCAGATACAAAATAAAAGTCTTTCATTTTTATCAGGAAAAGTTTAGCAAGTGCTTAAACAGGCTTAGTATCACAGAGAACAATAGAAATAAGTAGCCAAATTCAAAAAATAATGCTCTGCACCCCATGCAATCCCCACTCCCTCAGCCTAAATGCACTACCACTATTAAAATGAATGGAAGGACTGATGTTTTTCCCACACTGCCTGATTTTGTCTAAATATAGCCTCAAGCAGTTACACTGGCTTACAAATGATGACTCGATAATTTGGCTGAATGGCAAAGTCAGGGACATTTTGAAATTGTCACCCAATTTTCAATATTATGCCTAAAGACATGAAAAAGTCTGCAAACTTGGCATTATTAGTAAATAAATAAAAGTGTTCCCACAACCTTTTATTTTCCAGTTGAGCTGCTGAATGGGTGGTTGAGTGGTTAGAATCAGAAATAATTTTCGCTTATTTGAGACTTTGTGATGTAGTTTTTTTTTTATTTTGAAGGGATAAAATGCTGTTTTATCTATTTACACCCAATAAAACACCATGACAAAGCAAAAATGTATTTTTAGTGGTGTGTATTTATGCTTGTTAATGTCAATTTTATCCACATAAAATGTTGAAAAATAAAGGGGTGTGACGTATGTCCACTGTGCAGTATTATGCTGTGCAGGAAACATGGCTTAAAGTCTTTCAGCATGACTTAACACACATGGTCTATACGTCTCCAGAGTCCTCTCCTAAATATGGTCATTATATTTAATATCTGCGAAACGTCTTCATTATTACAAGCACAATACCCGGGTCTTGATAGGAAAGCTACAGGAACGCCTCATAATAGTCTTGTTGCTCATTGTATTACCTTCCATGGAGCCTCTTGCAAATGGCTTAACAAGATTAGCTGGCCAGCCAATTTAACAAAGGCAAAATAATTGTCTAATGAAGACATTGAATATTCAAGCCACATTGTGTTCTGTAAGCTATGACTTAATAACTGTCCGCCATCCAAAGGAGAGCTATCCCTTACAAGTGCTAACTGTTGTTTGTAGAGGGGGGAAAAAAAGCCCCACTGATGATGATAGTAATAAAGCTTTTTTTTCATGTGCTGTTGTTATTAACATGAATTTAACAAGGTTAACAACTGCTGTCAAACAAAGAAAGCTATGGAAAAGATATATCAGAAAAAAACACCTAAAAGAATGTGTATGTTTGCACTGTGGAAGGAGGTGGATGTATGCTGTTCCTTAGTTTGTATTTGTTACAAAGGCAAATGTTAGTGAACACTTGATCAAGCTTAATGGATGACAACACTTTGATATTGGTTTGTAAGAGTTAAAACTGTCTAATATGGAAAGACAGAGTTAATGGAGGGTATAAAACATAATAATAAGAGAACACTGGATAAAATACATGAACCGAATAAAGAGTACATAACGACACAATGGACAGAAAAGACTTTTCAAAAAGTACACCAGGTTTCATATGACATGCAATGAAAGAACGTGTTCTGTCGTGAGCTTCGGATGGATGCATGGATGGTTGGATGGATGGATGGATGGATGGATGGGTGGATGGATGGATGGATGGATAGAGGATGGGTGGATGGATGGATGAATGGATGGAGGATGGATGGATGATGGATGAATGGATGGATGGATGACGGATGGATGTATTGATGGATGGATGAATGGACGGATGGATGACGGATGGATGTATTGATGGATGAATGGACGGATGAATGAATGGATGGAGGATGGATGGATGGACGGAAGAATGTTTTGATGGATGGATGGATGGAGGATGGACGGATGGATGTATTGATGGATGGATGGACGGAAGAATGTAACGATGGATAGATGGATAGATGGATGGATGGATGGACGGATGGATGTTGGATGGATGTATGGATAGAGTATTCAATTTCAATTCAATTTTATTTATATAGCGCCAAATCACAACACAGGTTATTTCAAGGCACTTAACACATTAAAGTCCTTACAGCAAAACTTTACAATATTATACAGAGAAACCAACAATTCAACAATTCCCACATAAGCTAGGAGGGAAAAACTCCTCTTTAAGGGAGAAAAACCTCCAACAGAGGGAAGGAAAAAGAGGTGGGCGGAGCATCTGTTAACAGAACCAGGATCAGAGGTGGGCAGAGCATCTGTTAACAGAACCAGGATCAGAGGTGGGCGGAGCTTCTGTTAATAGAACCAGGATCAGAGGTGGGTGGAGCATCTGTTAACAGAACCAGGATCAGAGGAGGGCGGAGCATCTGTTAACAGAACCAGGATCAGAGGTGGGCGGAGCATCTGTTAACAGAACCAGGATCAGAGGTGGGCGGAGCATCTGTTAACAGAACCAGGATCAGAGGTGGGCGACCATCTGCCTCGACCGGTTGGGGTGAGAGGAGAGCAGAGAGAGAAAAGGACAGCATAGAGATAGAAGAGAAGAACTGTTGGTGGAGACGACAATCACAGAGCAGAGACATGCAGCTCCATGACGGGACATCTGGAAAAGAAAGAACAGAAACTACACGAGCGAAGGAACTGAATGGAGACAACAGATAATAAGAAGAAACTATAGGAGAGAAGAAGATGGTGAGGTATGAGTCAGTTAAAGAGTCGGAGGAAAGAAAAGAAGCTCAGCATGTAACGAGGTCCTCCAGCAGCCTCGGCCTATAACAGCATAACTAAGGGTTGGTTCAGGTCTACCTGAGCCAGCCCTAACTATAGGCTTTATCAAGAAGGAAGGTTTTGAGTCTAATCTTAAAGCTAGAGAGGGTTTCTGACCCTCCAACACAAACTGGGAGCTGGTTCCACAGGGGAGGAGCCTGAAAACTGAAGCTCCGCCTCCCATGCTACTTCTGGAAACTCTAGGAACCACAAGTAGACCAGCGTACTGAGAGAGAAGTGCTCTGCTAGGATTATATGGTTCTATAAGATCTCTAAGATATGATGGAGCCTGGTCATGTAGAGCTTTGTAAGTCATCAAGAGAATTTTAAATTCTATTCTTGATTTCACAGGAAGCCAGTGAAGAGAAGATAAAAGTATGGAGGAATGGATGGATGTTTTATTCATCCCAGGTGAGGGATTCACATGTCCTGCAGCTCACGCAAACATAATCTGGATCTTGAAAGACAGAAAAATAAAATAAGTCAGTCAGTAATAATAAACGTAAGGATTGCCAAATAAAATAATATCAGTTTTCCTGTCCTTCCTAATGTTTTTCCCCTCTGTGTTTTTCCCGCCTTCCCTGCTTGTGTCTGTCTGTCCTTGTGTTGGTGTGTCTGCTGTTTGTGCGGCTCCTGGCTCAGCTAAACTTCATCCCACTAATCACCTCCAGCAGTAAATCAGCTCCCGTTCTTCCACTCCACCTTGTCAGTTCGGTACATCTGTTCACGCGTCAGTTCCCTGCCAGCCGTCTTGCTGCGAGCTGGACCATCTATCCAGCCTGCCTGCACTCTGACGGTCTGTCCGCTCACAGCTCCAGCCTGCCTCGACTCTAGATCACCTCTCACTCACTTGAATCCTGCCTTACCTGCAAACTTTAGGGGGTCATATGATCTTATAAGGCGGAGAAGGATCTTTCTCGTTTGCAGACTCGGGTTGAAAATCTTTTGAAAAGGCTCAGCCAGTTGGGCTGCACAGACTTTGAGCAGTCTCGGACACACACCATCCGGGTCAGCTGCTTTTCCACACACAGCCTCTTAATCTATTGTTCACAAACAAAACTAGTCCTCCTCTGTGTTTTTCCACTCGCTCTGACATCCCTGTTTGCTGAAGCCAGTTAAATCCACACAGGAGTCAGGATTGTTGTCTTTCAGCCAGGTCTCTGTCAAACACACTCCCGGTATGATCGTTGACTTTTAACAAGTGCCTCTAGTTCGTTGCATCGAGAAATTATATTACCCGTGATGATCGATGGCTGTGAAGGCTTCTATCTCCTTCTCTGTTTCTTTAGCTTCGTTCCCACCCTGCATCCAAGATATGTTCTCCTCAACTCCTTTGGGACGGGAGGTTTAACTCTGACTGTGGTCCGTTCAACCGAAGGAGATCCTCCCTCGTGGAAACAAAAATATTGCTTATTGTCAGTTGAAAAAAACAAAAACTAATACAGTCTAACAGAATAATACAGTTTAATGTGAGAAGAAATATGTTATACCAAAAAAGCTACAACAGTCACAGAGCTACAAGGACTTGCTGCCACTCGGTATCATAAGTCTACCACAGCTATTCACAGTCATTTGAGAGCCAAGCCCGGAGCACATCTAGTGATCTAGTGATCAATAATCAATGGCTAGTTTTGTCATCAGACCAAGTAATTTCGATGTCAGGCGTGTGGAGAAAACACCGGACTACATTTAAAATATGATAGTTGAAGATGTGCTTCTTATCAGCTTTGTTGAAGGCAAAGGTTTTAGAAGTTTGATGGGATTTGTTGATTTCAGGGTCCCATAAAGAAAAAACGCTCACAGTTAATCCTTGTTGTTTAGTTTGGTCTTTTTAGTTTATTCTTGTCAATGTCTTCTCCTCGTCCTCTGGTCCTCTGTCTCTGAGATTTCCATGTTCACTTCCTGTTTTATTTTGGTAACTCAACTTGCGCCTTGTTTCTGTTGTCTTAAATTCCTGTCCTCTCGTCTTCCCACATGTCTGATTGTCTGCCCTGCCCTGATTGTTTCTACCTGCGTCCAATTGTCTTAAATATATAACCTGTGTCTTCCGCTCACTTCTTTGCCAGTTGATCACAGTTCACAGCTCTTCGTCCCAGCGTTACCACTGATCAGTGAGTGTAGGACCTCTACCTGTTTATTTCTGGATGTGTTTTAGCCTGCCCTGTGTTTGTACCTTAGCCTGTGTGCATTGACGCTCTGATTTTGGACTTTTTGGAACACATCTGTGACTCTGAGCTTGAATTGCTCTTTGATTCCTCAGTTGGAATGGAAAATATGGATTCAAGTCTGAACACATAAACCACATGGTTGCATTTTCTAGTCGTCTGGTTTCTCATTTCCACCCAGTACAACCTCAACAAAAGCGCTGAAACAGTAGCAACAATTCCGGGGCTTCCTAGAGTACAAATTAATGCAGCACTGCTGGACAAGGAGGAATTCTATTCAGGACATGTTCCAGCAACTGCTTAAGCATAGAAGGCAATGACAGCAGTGTTGTCAGACAGAGTTTTTACCAAACTATCAGCAGCATGGCACCTTTAAATGGTCAGATGATAACTAGGGTATGAAGGAGGAGATCACCTCTGTGAGTCACTCACTGAAATGTGCTACAACTACGTTATATGGAGAATCTGGAGTACCATTCTCCATGGTTTACCAAGTTACAGCAACTCCTCTGTCAAAACACCTCAAATGAAGCCAGAGAGAGTCACCCAAAGTGTCTGACTTGCACCTCCAGATGTCAGCAGCCTTCACAAAGCAACATACATCGCATCCTTCCTGGATCCAAGACACAAATACCTGAGGTTCACAACTGCTGAGGTTAAAACTGCTGTCCAGGCAAAGGAGTGCAATGGTCACAGTTAAAGCAGATAATACTGAGCTGTTGGCCAAAAAAAGAGGAGGTGATGCTGTGTATGTCATCACAGTCCTGTTTGGCAAGGATTATAATATGGAAACAACTAATGACAGAGGTGTTGTTCATGCAGGACATGTTGGAATTTCTTCACACAGCAGCAGAGAAAAGCGGCGCAGCGTCCACTTGGTGTTCGTGCCAGCAATCGCGGCTGACTATGATGGCTTGGACTGCTTCACAAGCAGGAGCCAACCTTTGGTAAAGCCCTTCTGCTGGAGGTCTGCAAGGTGAAACCTCCAGGGAGGACCTTTGTCCTTCAGTGGAACCAGGAACCAGGGTTATGGGCTACCTCCTCATTGGCCAGTGAGTACAGAGATCTTTGTCAGGGTGCTGAGGTGGCGCTTCAAGGGGATTCACCAATTGTGAAGTCTATTAAAGGGCTACATAGAATTGAAGTTACGTCCAGTGACTACCGTTTTTGCAAGTTTTGAGGTCGGTGTGTAAGATTCTGCAAAAACAACCTACAATTGCAAAGACAGTGGCAAAACAACCAAGATGAAATACCTACAGCCAGTAGAAAAGGAAGTGGGCATTTCCGGGGTTATGTTGTATGCAAATAGAATCGTTTCTTCAATCTTCTAACACACTTTTTTTTTTTTTTTTTTAAATATCTTAACTCATTTCATCTGAATAATCAAAAATATATATATATATTGTACATCAGGTTTATTAAATTATTTCACCATGTTATTTACAGAAGAGACATTTATTTTGCGAGTGAAACTGTTGATTAACCTTTCTTAAAATGACTCTTTAAACACAATCTTTTCTTAAACCTGGCTGAAGTGTTTTGAGGCTGAACATCAACCATACCTGACCGTATAACAGAGCAGAATCACCATTCAGATGACCATTCAGATAATAAGTTTATGGTAAATACTCTACATACAGTACATAATTAACATCACTGTCACCACCATCCACTTATTACTGACAGAAGCTTCTCTTCCTGAGGCCCCATGCAGTCCTTGAATAAGTCTAATTGTCAACCAATTTAGTTGTGAATTATTCATCTCCTTGATTTAATCTCATGCTTTCATACTATTAAACAAAAGATGACAATTGCTGTGTTCCAAATGGCTTATTTATGTGCTAACACTATTTTAAGTGAATAAGTGCATTTACCGACGTGAATAATTCTCAAATTAAGATGTCTGAGGAAGTTGTTACGGAACACTGCAAGAAAGTGTTTATTTTTCACTACGTACCACCAAACTGATATTGGATAGAAGCAGTTGGTATGTTTAATGTGTGAATAAGAAAGATGCAGGAAAACACTTTCAATTCAGGGTAAATTAATTGAGGCTGTAGATATATTAGGTTATGCATTCAAATGGTCAGCTGGTAAACCTTTTGGGAAAAACCTCCTCTGAAGAGGACAGACGGCAACCATCCCACTTCGGATAGCGCAGCTATCATTTCTACAAATATGAATGAATTTATTAGAAACCCTAAAACATGACAACCCAGAGTTGACGGCAGGAGACAGACTTACAGACTTAACTTGACTCACACACAAGTGGATCATGTTGATAGTGCTGCGGTCTCACTACATGTACCACTCAACTGTGTTGCCCTGCTGATAATGAAAGTAATAAATCTAAGAAGGCATTCTCCTAGGTATAATTTCAAGTCCAATAATATATATATAGGGATTTTGTAATGCCAGAATCCTCTAGTATTCATCAATAAAAAAGGAAAACAAGAACCGCTCCAGGTTTGTTTTCCACACTGTGAGAAGGCTGACAAAGGAAGCCGGCTCTTTTAGGCCTTGTAATCCTTCAGCTCTCGGTAGTAACGACTTCATGAAGTTATTTACTGATAAATACTGACCTGTGGGAGGATAAAAAGGAGGCCTACATGTAAAGACAAAGCTTGATTACAGAAACAGAGACAACAGCCCATTGGGCTTTGGGCCTCTCCCCTTTAGGACTGCTGTCTTTCACCAGCTCAATATTTCCTAAATTACAAACATTTTAGAAAATGTAATGTTTTTCTTTCGACAATAGAGTTTTTCTTGGTCTGAACCCACTGTTGCTCAATCTGCGGTCAATCTGTCCTCTTACAGCCACATCGTGGAGGTTAACTACTTGTTAACTCTCTCCTTTGCTTCCTCTGGTCCATGTTCAGTGTGGTGCACACAATGATACCAAACTGCAGAATGACCACTTCTCTCCATTTAAATAGGCTGAATGACTGAATAAAAGATTGAAGATGTCTGACACCAATTTGGGTACTTTGGATGGTTTGAAATATTGCTATAATCCGGTTCTTTTTCTTTTTCTGGGAGGGCCAACATCTGCCAAAGCCATTTTAAATATCTTTGTAGAGGAAGCAATAATTGATCTTTTTTTCATATTTTTTTTTTTTTTGCTTAACTCTATGATATATCAAAGGAATACAGGTACACATAAGAAAATAGCTTTTAATTTCATTACTTTTCAGGAAGAATGATTATTTTTTTCAATGAGATATTAAGGATACCAACAAATTCACCCACAACTGTATATAGGAACAATATAAAGTAACAATTAACTTATATATTTAGCTGATATTAGCACAACCAGTATAATATCCATTAAAAGTTAACTTTAACTCAGCCCAGTTTTATGTAAGAAAAACAGCAGCAGAAAGAAACAGACTCACTTGAGGTTTGGGAGTTTCACTTGAACTGGTGGAAGCCATCAGCAAGATATGTGGTCATGGTAATGACAGTCTTTTTCTGACGAACGGCGGGTTCAGGAAGAGTGATGCTCTTTATTAGTACGCAAATTGTGTGTAAATCGTACACTCCTTGCCACTCCCCTCCAACCCCTCCTCTCTATGCCAAAACGGTGAAGGAAAGTTTAACCTGAATAATGAAAGATTGGCATTAAAAGTTGTGACAAATCTTAAGATTGACATTGAGAAGCACATACTAAAAAAAAAAAAAATCTGAATAAAATAGGATAAAGAGATTGTAAGATGCTTTATTTTTCAGGAAAAGTGTTTTTAGTGCCAATACACCTCGACTTATTTTCAATGCCAAACTGTTATTTAATGGACAGTTTGTAATACACTTAAATTGTAGAGTGACGTGAATGAGGCAAAACTCATCATGCATACATAAAAAAATATTTTGTGATTTTGGAGAAGTCTGAGGGGAACTTTTGTGTTCTCTGTGATGTTTATGGATGTATATTGGTGCTGAAATGTGCATGATTTTCAGACTTTAATAAACACGTACAATCCTGTTTAACATATATGACTAGAGATTTCTAATTAGGCACACAGCATATACCTGCATATCACATTGTAACACACCACTACTTTCCGCCAGGCTCTTGCGTATCACCAGGTGAACCGTGCGTACCACCAGTGTGACATGTTACATCTCTCACTTCCTGAGAGACACAGATGAAGCATCATGGGGTGTTTGAGTAGCTGGAGAGGCAGCTATGTGTTAACAGAAAGGTCCACCAGCAACAGCTGTCTTCATCTTCACTAATTTCTCACTCTCCAAGCTTGGTTCACGTATGGGTGCTAAAACTCCCCTCAATATCACACCATAAAAATAATCTGCTTTCTAAACACAATGCACTTTTCAGTATGTCTGAGAGTTCTGGTGTTTCACACATATATTATTTATAGTAAATACAGTAGAGCTACAAACAGACATGTTTGTTTTGGCCTTGAAATGTCTCCAAAAATTGTCATTAATATGTTTTGTCATTAATTTTTTGCAAGGGCATATGGTCTTTGCTAGTCAGTAGCACCAGAAGAAGACCCATGCACACAAACCAGAGCAGAATAAATGATTGATTTTGTCAAGCAAACATTGCTGTCTTTCATACAGTGCAGGAAGTAAAGATGGAAATGTAGCTCGGGAGGATCACTGAGAAACTTGACCTGCCACACTGACCCACAGCGGGTGAGGTGACTGAACATAGATGGGATTGTATCTATATCTTGTTAATAAATGTAGTTCATATTTCATATTTCATTTCATTTCATTTCAAAATAATTAAATTCTTTGTTCACAACTTTGGCAAAAGCTCAACAGCTGCAGCATTGTTCATCTGTCATTGGAACTATCCCACTATCTCTGTAGGGAAACCTCACACACCATTTATCTGCTCTCAAATCAAGAAGACGTAAGGACTACAAAATTACACTATAACAATGTATCAATTAAAAAAGTCCTTACAGCAGAACTTTACAACATTATACAAATGAACCCAACAATTAAACAATTCCCACATGAGCGAAAACTGGGAGGAAAGAAACTCCCCTGTAACCTGAAGAAAAACCTCCGACATGACCAGGCTCAGAGGTGAGCGGCCTCGACTGGTTGGGGTTAGGAGAGAGCAGAGAGAGAACAGAACAGCATGGCGATGCAAGACAATGAGCTGTTTGTGAGGCCAATAATCACAGACCAAAGACATGCAGCTCTGGGGATATCTGCAAAGGAAAGTACAAAACTATATGAGCGAGGTGAACTTCATAGAGACAACAAACAAAACAAAACACTGGGAGAGAAGGCATGGAGTTCATGAGATGTAATGGTGCCATACTAGTGGATGTAGAGTGAAAGAAAGAGAGGAGAGGAGCTTCGTGCATTCGTAGATGAAAGAAGGCAGCCCTAGACTCTTGCTTCAGGTGTGAGTTAAAGGATAAATCCTGACCAAAGATGACTCAGTTTTGCTGGAGGCCAAGACAAAGTCATCCAGAGTAACTAAGTGATTAGAGAAATAATTATGAGGTGTTTTTAGGGCAAATAAAACAACAATTAGTTTTGTCTGCGTTTAGACGTGAAAGAATTGTAGGTCATCCAGGCTTTTATGTCTTTCAGACATTCTTGAAGGTTTACCCACTGATTTGTCTCATCTGGTTTCATAGAAAGATACCCCAACCGGTTGAACCCTGAGTCTGGTTCTGTCGGAGGTTTCTTCCTGTTAAAGGGAGTTTTTCTTCCCTCTGTTGGAGGTTTTTCTCCCTTAAAGAGGATTTTTTTCCCCCCTAGCTTATGTGGGAATTGTTGAATTGTTGGTTTCTCTGTATAATATTGTAAAGTCTTGCTGTAAGGACTTCAATGTGTTAAGTGCCATGAAATAACCTATGTTGTGATTTGGCGCTATATAAATAAAGTTGAATTGAATTGAAATTGAATATACCTGTGTGTCATCTGCATAACAATGGACGTTTTGCAGTATTTCCTCTTGGTATCGCATGTATAAAGTGACAAATATTGGGCCTTGCACCAAACCTTGTGGAACTCCATTACTAACTTTGTTTGCCTGGAAGAGTCAAATCAAAATATATCTGATAAATACGATTTAAAACCAGTCTAATCTCTTCCTTTAATCTTCGTAACATGCTTCAATCTCTGTAATAAAATCTTTCGATCAATCATCACAGTCTTTAGTCCAGTAGGCCTCACATTAAATCTCTCTTTTCAGAAGCTGAGTTTGATCTGTTATAAACCCTTGTTTTACTCAAGCACCTGTATTGTAAAACTTCTCGTTAGCCTTAACTTAATGTGCTACTGTCACTTACTGTTGCAACCACGGTTGATGCTGCTCACAGATTTCTTTCTCATATTTTATCTTATATTTCTTACCATCACCGAATCTCTCTGTACATTGGCTAATTTTGAATTATAATACTGTTTGTGCACTCAACAACACTCCAGGTAAAAGCCCACTGGATCACCTGGAACCGAAGGGGAGGAGGGACAAACAACCGGTTCTCCGGACAACCGTCTGGTATTTGAATGTCAGATATTGCTTGTTCTCTCGAACGTCCCAGTTGACCAGGTAGGAAGCAGGCAGGATGGTGGCGGACTTCTTGAGGCCCTGGACGGTGAGAAAGACAAAATTTAAAACTGTTGAAGAAAAGGGCCCAATGGGCTCAGCGGGGATTCAACTTCTTAGCAGACTTGAGGTATTTCAAGTTCTTGTGGTTGGTTCAAACAAGGCACGGAGTCTCCGGACTTGACAACCAGTGGCCCTAATCCTCAAGAGAAGCCTTGACTGCTAGCAGCTCTTGGTTCCCAATGTGGTAGTTGCGCTCAGCCGGTGAGAGTTGGCGGGAAAGGAACTTGCAGGGGTGGAGCTTGTTGTCTTCGGGGCAGCACTGGGACAGCAACACCCCAATGCCAGTGTCCAATGCATACACCTTCACAATGAACTGGCTTGTGAGAATCTGGGATGATGAGGATGGAAGCAGGTGGAGCTTTGTTTGAGGTGCGAGAAGACTGATTCAGCTTTAGGAGACAAGGAGAACTTAAATAATGGAGAGGTGGGTTCATGGAGGGGAGAGGTGATGGTTCTGTAGTTCCTAAAAAAATCTGTAAAAGTTGGTGTCAGTGTAACTCTATCCAGTGGGTGGACAGTTTTTGGGGGTTCATCTAAATACTATTCCCCTGAGAGATGATAAAACCAAGGAAAGAGACAGTGGTAACATGAAACTTACACTTCTCAACCTGAACATAGAGCTGATGGCCAAGCAAGCTCTGGAGAACACAGCAAACATGTTGACCATGAGTTGCTGAATCCAGGGAATACAATGAGGATGTCGTCAAGGTATGTTAAGATGAATAGGTTCGATGTGAAAATATCATCAATGATGTGTTTTTGCATTGCAGTCTGGAAAAGGTGGTGGAGAGGAGGACGCTGATCAAACTATTGTCCATCTTGGATAATCCTGTCCACCCTCTCCACCACCTGCTGCAGGGACAGCGGAGCACTTTCTCTAAAAGATTCCTCCAGCTCCGCTGTCACAAGGACAGATACAGGAGATCATTCCTGCCCACTTCAATAAGACTTTACAATAACTCACCTCTGGCAAAATCCATCACAGTACAATAACACTGTTGACTGTGTTTCTTGGTTGCTTGTATATTATATGTATATTATATATATAGATATATACTGTACCGTATATATATATATATATATATATATATATATATATATATGACTGTGTTTATTGGTTTGTTGTATATAATATATATAGATATTTAATGTACTGTATATATACTGTATGTACTGTGCATTTTATATTTTATATTTATATTTTTTATTTTATTGCTTTTCTATTGTATTATTTTATTCTATTATTATTTTATTCTATTGTTTCTATTTTTGCTCCTGTATGTATGCTGTTGTGGCGAAAAAATTTCCCCTCGGGGATTAATAAAGTATATACCTACCTACCTACCTACCTACCTACCATTGCTTCTCTCTCTGGAGCAGACAAAGAAAATACAGCTGACCCAGGAATGAGGCCGATGGTGCAGTTGTAGGGCCGGTGTGACAGCAGAGAAGTAGCATTGGTGTTATTGAAGACTGCCTTTAAATCCATGTCACTCTCCTGCACCTTGGAAAGATCGTCAAAATCTTCTGGTGGGGAGGAAGACGCAACAGAGGTGATGAGAACCTCCTCAGGACTGTTGGGAGAAGAAGAGGGCTGAGCAGGAGAGGCCTCAGGAAGAATATGGGAGGAAGCGCAGGAGCTGACGATGCTTCCAGAAGCATTGTGTCCAACCAGTGGCTGCAGGAGGCAATTAAAATGACATATTCTGTCCCGATCAGTTTCAGAGGTTCAGTTATGTGAACAACCTGGCAACCTTAGCTTTAGCTTTTTAGAGAGACCCCAGTCTAAAAAGCTTTGATCATTCCCAGTCAATGAAAGCTGATAAACTGACCTGTTGAGTTGAGGTGAGCACACTGAGAGGAACCAAGGACTCAGCCATGGAGGATTGAGTATGGCTCAACAGCAAGCTCACCCTTTTTTTTGTACAGGCCCCAATAAAATGTTCCAGTTGTCCCTCAGCCGGTTGTCAACCTTCATCGTCAGAGCAATAAGGGAGTCGATGTCACTGGGGAGATCCAGGGGGGCCAGGAAATTCTTCAGCTGGTCCAATAACCCATGGACATTGGCAAAGTGGAGGGAAGCTGCATTCCAGCCGGTTTCCATGGAGTTTCTCCTCCACTCTGCAGTGGCCCAGGCCTCAGCTCGACCCAACAGGCAGGAGATGACTTCAGTGATCTTGGTCTTTCAGTTGGGTAGGCTGCAGCCTGCAGCTCAAAGTGGAGGCAGCATTGAGTAAGAAAGGCTCTGGAATCACTGAAGTCCCCAGAAAATCACCCAGATCGAATGAGGTGAGACACGGCCGCTGAAGAAACCGGGATGACTCAGGAGACAGGAGGAAGCGGGATGGCTGGAGCTGCAGGCTGGATCAGATGAGTTGTGAGCTGCTGGATCTGCTCAGACAGATGACAGACTCCGTCATTAATGTGGGACTGGAACCCAGTAATTCCTGGATTCTTAATTCCGGAAAGATTACTGCTTCTGCCTGACAAGAGCTGCTTGGACTGGGTCGGACCTGGCTGGATCCATGCTTGGCTAGATCGAACTGTTAGAACAAGAGATTAGGACCCAAAAGTATGACTCAACAACATTCAGGTAAAAGTTCTTTAATTGAAGTAAGGCAGATGTAAAAAAAAAAAAACAGTCTCAAAGTAAGTTTCAACCCATTTATTGATTCTAATGCTTTAATAATACGGTCGTTATTACATTCAAGCTGGTCCAACAACATTTCTTGGATATAAAACGTTTAGTATAAAACAAGTTTGGAGATATGTTGAAATATGTTGTCACATTTGTCACATTGGGCTTTTAACCTTAAAATAGCAACAGAAGATATGACGTATTTGTCACAATAACAAAAATGGTCAGGAACTAAATTAATTTAGCTGATTCACAGATTTTGAATGAATATATTCTTAGTCATAATCCACATCAGATTTAAACAAACAACATAATGTCAAATTAATTAAATTTTTAACAAAATAAAACTATGAAACCATTTTTGGATGTTAGTACTGAAATGGCACCTCTACTTTAGCTGAGACACTTCTTGGTAAGTAAAATAAATGTGGCACAAATGATCACTATGCCTCAACTGATAAGACTTGGAAGGTCAAAGGTCATGGCCCACTGTGTTCTCACATCTTTCCAATTGTTGATGAAAATTAATGTTTATAATTTGACGAGTTATTTTGAAGACTGATGTTGGGTGATCAATTAATAAGACTGTAAATTGTGGGGGGGGTGGAAGCCCTTTAGCACTATTTTGGTTTTGTGAAATAATCTTTCAGAACTGGGCTTGTCTTTCTTTTCTTACTGCGTTGTTGTAAATTATAACTCGATCCTTAAAAATGTCCAAGTGAACCTGTAGTTTGCTTTTCCTCCATCATCTCTTAGCTTTTCTACAATTTCTTTTCAGCTGATACATTGCCACAGTTTACCATGGAGATTTATGGATTAGTTGTATTATTTTTTTTTTTTTTCAGGAGCAACTGTATCTAGTGCAAATCTTAACTTGTCATTAAAATCATCAACAAGAGTATAAACTGAGCCAGGAGAGGATGGAGTAAAAGCACTCAGCAGAGTTGAAAATCTGTCAATAACCTCATTGTTAATGTTATGCTTCACAACAACAGTCTCTGGTCAGTCAATAGATGTAAATAGAATAGTTTTTGTAAAAAGACAGAAATGATCAGAGACAGGGACCTTGGAAGGGAATGAAATGTCAACGTCAATAACTCCAGTAATAACCAAGTGGAGAGTATTTCCAGGAGTTGGTGCCAGTCTGTACATGCTCAACAATATTGAGTCAAACAACAAGATCCATAAAATCCACAGCCTTTAAATCAATAAGATTGTTGACGTGAAAATTTAAAACACCCAATAAAATAATCTTATTGTGATTAGAACAATGGACATAATCATAAAACTCTGATAAGAAGCCAAAACCACGAGAAAGAAATGTAATGATTCCACCCCCTCTTTTGGTTTTCTCCTGGAATATAAAAAGGTAAAGTGAGGAGGTGAAGACTAATAAAGTAGCTCAAGTAGTGGAGGTGAACCAGGTTCTGGTTAAAAAATGTTTTAAAAAACCTGTTCTGGAATAAAATCATTCATATGAAATGTCTTGCTGGAGAGAGATCAAATGTTATCATTATATTCAGCAGGCCCAGCTGTGTCAGACCTGACCAGTTGAGTGTGGCATGACTGTCCAAGGTTCAGATTTTGTGAATACAGCCGAAGATAACCGGGTTGGATGAAGTGGCTGAGGCAACTGTAGAAGTGTGGTAGGAACCGGCAGGTATTTTTATGGTTTGTCGCTAAAAAGTGACTGAACTACAACTGATTCCTGTATGACGTGGATGTCAAGTTTCTGTCGGTTTGCAGGATATCAATGCGAGTTCTTTGTTGTGGGATATCACCCGTTTATGAGGTCGGGTTGTTCCCATTTGGCTGAATTTCACATCCCCGAATTGAGGAGACTGAAATAGCACAAACTCCAACACTGTGTCGATCAGAGTTTTAAGGTTATCTTTTTAACTTTTCAGAGTGACTTAATATCATTTGATCCAACATGTGTGATCACTGAGGATGCAGAGAGATTGTTGCGCAGCAGTTCGGGGAGGGCTATATTAAGGTGTGGTACCTGTGCTCTGGGATAACAAAAGGTTTCTGTGTTTGGACATTAAACGTCCCAGATCATGGACAGCCCACATTAAGGCTTGACGGATACATTGCATCCCTTCCAGGTCCTTTTCCCAAAGAGGGGCCCTGGTCCTGGGCTTCACTCCCAACCAGATTTCCCTGGTTGGACAAGCCTGAGTGAACGTAGGCCATGGGAATGACGGTGAAGAGCTGGATGTTGGAGCAGCGGAGGCCTTAAAGACATCTTTAGTAACAGCAGACGGCCCCCGAAAAGGGCAGCTGTGGATATGTCAGCTAGGTAGAAGGGAGCTTGAACAGTTAGTGCCCCAAAGCAGTTTGAGAAATTGAAAGCTGGAGGCGAGCTCACCTGGAGACCACTCCTCCTGTGGTTTCTAACTTCGGCCCGAGGCCTGGGTGTTTGGGGTCATGCCGAATGATGGTGTTGGAAACAGATGAGCTCATCGCAGCTAACTTTTTTACCTGAGAAGATGGCAGAGTCCATGAACCTGGTGAAAATAATTTCCTTCTGTTTTATTTCATCTGATAGTCTGTGGATATCTTCTGTGAGGTGAGTGGGGCTCCTGTTTGCTTCCTGGAGTAGACGGCAGTCGTTACAGTATTGTAGTGAATGTCAGCTGAGAATCAGACACTTCAAAATTTGATCCAACAACAATCTCGTAAACTTCAAAATATTTGCAGCAGTGAGACGTTTGTAGAAGTAATAATTAAATGTAAAACAATATGTTTCAAGTATCGCTTATGGATGAGCTGCTAACATTTTGGTGTCCATAGGTCAAATGTCATTGCTACTTCATGTCCATCCCCTTCTGTGAACATGATATCTTAGATATGCCTTCAAGCAATCTCTTCAGATGTCGCACAAACATTTACTAGGAACCAAAGATAACTGCTAAGAACCAAAGGTCAAAGGTCACTGTCACCCTAGCAAAAAAATGTCCCCTTGTGGGATTAATAAAGTAACTATCTATCTATCTAGTGTTTGGATGGATGCAGTAACCGAGCACAGTGATTCCCAGACTGTACCACTGGTACCAGACTTCATGTGAGAAAATATTAACTGGAGCTGAAGTTGTTTGTTTCTTCCAGCTGTTTTTAGGAGTCTTTCCTCTGAGTTTATTAAATCCCTGCAGCATCGAACAGCAGCAGAATCCAGATGATCAACTCCAGAGCTACTGAGTTTCATACATTTCTGCCTGTTCTAAGACAGCAGTAACGTCATTAATTACTCATAAATGATCCCTGACACAGCAACCGTCACGATCTAACAGCTGATGATGTGTCGCCCACTGTTCTTCCCTTCAGACCCGGTGATATGTCACACAGGATCCCAGTTTGTAATCTACAGTTAAATTATTATTATTATTATTATTATTATTATTATTATTATTATTATTATTATTATTATTATTATTATTATATTGTGTCGGTCTTCAGGTTGAATTATCGAACTCCATCACTGCTGTTGGGATTTTTTGATTTTTATAAAAGTGTGATCTCTGTACATTTTTCTGAAATCAGGTTTCTCTCATGTCACAGCAGAATATTTGCAGGAGTGACATTGTTGTGTGTATGAATGTGTTACTCTAATTACATATACAGATCTGTTTAAAATCAGTCTGGTTGTAAACTTCTCTGCTTGTGCTCTCTGTGGGGATACATGTGTGATGAAGGAGGTGAACGAAGAGTTGGGAAAGCCTAAAGCAGTTTGCTGAATCTCCTCCTCCTTCAAAAATGCTGTCTCCTGATCTTTCATTGTTATTTATTAGCCTAATTAGACTGTAATCTGTTGGTCTAAAGTAAAAAAATGAATGTCACAGTTCTCACCTGTCATGACCTGATTCAACTTTCACCTTCTGGATATCTAAAACTGTATTATTATATCAGACACTTCTTTTGTATTCACTTAAAGTTTCACTTTTACACAACTGATTTATTAGTCTGTAATGATTTATTCACTGCATCAATGCACCAATAATTAAATGCTAATTTGACGACATCAATCTTTTAACTGAAATAATTGGATTATGATTAACTTCAGCACCGAGCAACATAAAAGGCTTACAGTCCAACTTATCACCATTTTTAAACAAAGATGTTATATTTTCTTGTAAAAAGCTCATCAGTAACTCTGTCATTAGTTGCTTTTCTTTTATTCTCTTTGGGGGTGGATGTGTACTGGACTGTTAATTAATTTCACAAACAGAAGAAAAGCCTGGCACATTTTCTATTTTCTGTACATGACAAATTCTTAGGAAAAAACAATACCTAACTCAACAAGTTGAAAGGTCACATAACACCACGTCCTTTCTTATGGAACTAGAACAGTGACGTTAAAGTTTGGCTTTGAAAAACCGAACCTGAAACAGAAAAATATATTTGCACTGAAATGCTTGCACTTTAAAGAGTTTTACTGGCACACTGTAAACCCAAAGGCTCAAAATAATTAAATAGATTAAGTAGTGAAAACTTAGATTATACAATTTTTTTTTACTAACTTACATATTTTGAGTTCCTGTGACATTTTCCTGCTTTTGAGTCATGTAAACTGATAATTTCTGATTAAATTGAACTATTTTGTGTATTAAGTAAGAAACACTTGAAAGTATATTTTCACTGTACTTATTGTTTCCACACCAGAAGCTGCTTTATGTGAGCACTGTCTGGCTGTATTACACAGGAAATCATGCCAATGCTTTCCATATATATACATTACCTAAGCAGCCTGCCCAGGTATGCACAAACGCAGCTTGTGTGTTTGATTGTGGGTGTGCCTGCAGCTCATCAGGTGTGTTGAGGCTCCGCCTACAGCTCATCAGATGTGTTGAGGCTCCGCCTACAGCTCATCAGGTGTGTTGAGGCTCCGCCTACAGCTCATCAGGTGTGTTGAGGCTCCGCCTACAGCTCATCAGGTGTGTTGAGGCTCCGCCTACAGCTCATCAGATGTGTTGAGGCTCCGCCTACAGCTCATCAGGTGTGTTGAGGCTCCGCCTACAGCTCATCAGCTGTGTTGAGGCTCCGCCTGCAGCTCATCAGCTGTGTTGAGGCTCCGCCTGCAGCTCATCAGGTGTGTTGAGGCTCCGCCTGCAGCTCATCAGGTGTGTTGAGGCTCCGCCTGCAGCTCATCAGGTGTGTTGAGGCTCCGCCTACAGCTGCTCCTCCTGTGACTCACACAGCCGATCGTCATTCCATTAATCAACACTTCAGTATATCCACTGCTGGTCAAGAACTCAACCTTCGTCAGATTGTTCCATCTTCCTTCGTGACCCAGTCGATGTCTCCAGTCTTCATTCAACAGTCTTCACCCATCAGCAGATCTGTACTGACCAGCTCCAGTCCTCCTCCCAACCAGTCAGCTACAACACCGTTGACCTCCCCTCCTCCTAATCGAGACCCTGTCCATCATCTTCCCTTCAGTTTTCTATAAATCTTATAACTTATCTCAGGTGTGAGCATGTTGCATTTGGATCCACTCGTCTGCACTCACAACAAATGTATTTATTTTTCTGGGTTTTTCACTGTTACCTGTTAGTTAAAAAATACTGTAAATCAAAAAAGCCTTTAAAGGATTTTCAGTATTAAAGTGAAAAGTTCACCAAATAAAAACTATAATTGTAATCAAAGCGTACATGTAGAATGTAATTAAAATATCTAAGTTCTGAAAACAGTTGACTTTTAAGTTCATCAATTTAAATTTTTTTTGTCAATCATTTGCCTTAATTTGTTTGAGTTCTGGTAACTTATTGGTGTTTATAGGGCACTGAAAAAACTCTCCCTAAAGAATTAAACATAATTGTTAAAAAAAAAAAAAGAAGAAGAAGAAGAAGAAGAATCTAAATCTAATGATCTTATTTTTTATTTTTTTTTTCAATTTCTCTGTGTTAATGTTTTCTGTGAGTGTGCAGAGAGGGAGCTCGTGGGAGCAGCACACGGCTTAAAGTTTTAACATTTAAATATATGTGTTAAGAAATTACCAATGTCTATGGGAACCAACAAAAAAGGTCACATTTAAAAATTTTAACACCTAAAGGTGTCGTGAAAAATGTTCATATTCATAAATTGTGTTTGTGGTGCACCTAAATAAAAGTTTGGCTACAAACCTGAGTTACACATGCTGCAGTAACCGAGTAGTAATAAAAAGCTTCTTTGCGTTCTTCATCAAATAACTGCTGCTTTCTCTAAGTCACGCTGCGCAGTCGCAGTTCCACAGTAGTAAAGTAAAGTTTATACGTGTAGCATCTTTTACAGATATAAAATCACAAAGTGTCGTACAAAAATAAAACAGCCCACAAACTATGACTTTGAGCAGTTAAAATCACAACAACAGTTAAAATAACAATAACAACAAACAAACGAGGACACGGGTGGAGAGAGTCGCCAGTAAAAGTTAATAAATAAAAGCAGCTCTATAGACAGGCCTGTCTGAATAAAAACGTTTTTAACTGTCTTTAAATGTCGCAGGAGTCGACACATGTTGGTGACGGGGGAGAGCGGTTTGAAAAGCTCGGTCACCTCGGGTTTTAAAACGGGACGGAGGGACGGCCCGTCAGCTTTGATCAGCGGAGCTGAGGACGGGATTCGGCGTGTAAGGAAGGAGGAGATCAGCAGCGTACTGGGCTGTCTGACCACGGAGAGCTCGTAAGGTTAGCAGCAGTATTTTAAAATGAAAGTGGAGCTTTATTTGAAGCCAGTGGAGTGAGGATAGAAGTGGGGTGAAGTGTGATCTCCTGTTTTGACCAGTTAAAAGACAAGAAGCTGCATTTTGAAGAGAACTGACTTAAACAGCTAAAAAGAGCATTACAGTAGTTGAAAGGAGAAGAAATAAAATCACGAATGATTATCTCCACCTCGGTCACAACAATCCTTAATGTTGAAATGTTTCTCAACTGATAAAGCAAGAGCGTATTTGTTGACTGACATGATGGTCAAAAGAGAGTAAATGATCAAAGATGACACTTAAGTTTGCCACCTTTTCTTTCATGTGACGACCCCATGTGCTGCTTGAGGTCAGGAATGACTTCTTCAGGAGTGATTATCAGGGCTTCAGTTTTATTCTCATTTAACTGAAGTTGATTTTCAGTCATCCAAGTCTCCATGGCGTTCAGACAGTCATTTAAAATGGACAATTGGTTGTATTGATCATGTTTAAAAGAGCAATACAGCTGTATGTCATACAGCGTTAGCTGTCCTTAACAACATCGTTAACAACATCGTTAACATTAAAGAAGTTGAAGTTAACGGTTCTTTTTTGGAAACTTTTCATTTAGTTCAGCTGAAAAGGGAATAAAACTGGAAACGGCCTCAATCTCCCCTTCTGCTCCTCATTTATGGTGTCAAGTAATGGACAAAAAACAATTCGAATGATTGTATCCTCTTAGATATTTGTGTCAAATATTGTCATAATTAACATGAATTATTGAGTTATGGCCACAAACGTGTTTTGTGAGGTCACAGTTACCTTTGACCTCCAAATTCTAATCAGTTCATCCTTCAGTCCCAGTAAATGTCTGTCACATTTTTAGAAACTCTCCCAAGGTGTTCCTGAGATATTTCATTCACAAGAATGTGACTGACGGATAAACAGACATGAGGTCATATTGACCTCTGACCTCTGACACCTAAATCCAATCACTTCATCGTTGAAGCCAAATAAATGTTTGTGCCACTTTTGAAGAGATTTTCTCAAGGTGTTCCTGAGATATTGGGTTCATGAGAATGGAGCAGCTGGAGAGGACGGACATGAGGTCATATTAATCTTGACCTCTGACCTTTGATCACCAAAATCTATCCACTTCATCCTTGACTCAAAGGGAACATTTGTGCTGAATTTGAAGGAGGTCCCTCGAGGTGTTTCTGAGATATCATGTTCATAAAAATAGAAAAAAACATGAGGCCACAGTGAAGTTGAACTTTGCCATCAAAGTCTCTAATGTTGGTTTTTAGTTAATCACAAAATAACTTCCATTTATTTGAACAACAATGAACTGAACTTGACATCAGAAACAGACAAACAACCAGAAGTTTAAAAATGTTGGTTCCGTTGGAAAATAAAACTAAGAATGTCTCAACTTGAATGATTATTTTGTTTAAGTTATAACCGGCAATCTGCATTATTAAAAGTGCTTCTGTTTTATCTGCAGAGTTCCTATTTAAACTGTACAGACGACAATCAGCTGGTTAATAAGCTGATATTGTAGAAGTCCCCATATTTTCACAAGAATTTAAATAATCTCAGTTTAACTCAAATTATATTTTATCAAAAATATAAGATGACAGATCGATGATGTCAGATATTTATATTCAAACTTTGCAGTTTGTTTTTAACAGTTAATATTAAAGTCTTTTATGTCCTACAAACCAAACCAATTATGTTCAGTGGGAAAAGCTAAACTGCTTGTTTCCTGCTGCAACATATTACGTTGTCACGGTGAAATAATAGCATCGGGTCTTTATGAGGCGTTATCATCTGTGCTCAGATCATTTTGGGTTATTTGTTTTAATTAGATGCATTACGAGCAGAGAATGTTTTCCACTTTTTTCCCCCCATTTGCCACATAAGCAGCAGAGAGCCGAGGAGCTGAGAGATAAAAGAGGAGTCGAGGGTGGACGGAGAAGGCTGTCCTCCGAGGATCGGACTCCCCCATCCAATCTGGGTAATCTCCACGACAGCGAGAAATAGATTGCTTTTTAAATAGATTGCTTAGCTCCCTATCTTGGAGCCACTGATGTGGATACATTTCATAGCGGCCCTTGTTTAAATGAGTGCCGGCCTGTTTGATAGCAGAACCACTTACCCTGCTGTTATTAGGGCTACAATACTGTTAGTACAGCCCTCATCCCCCATTTGGAGTCTAAAAACAAACGGAAGAGGAGAGTGTAAGAGATGCATGTCAGACAGGCTGGGAGGCCGTCGTTCAGGGGATCAGAGAAATATGGTGGACAGTTATTAATTGCAAGGATTTTTATTGGGTTCTTTGTCAGAGTCAATATTATGCTAGAGGTAGAAAAAAAAGAAGAGCGTTTGTGTCTCAGGAAATGCAGCACATTTTCCAACTGATTAATACTGCAGACAGAGATTGTTGGCGGAAACCACATTATGCTGCTGGTTGGTGGACGGGTTGGGCAGAGGGCGAGGAGGAGGAGGAGGAGGAGGAGGAGGAGGAGGAGGAGGAGGAGAGCCAGAACTGTTATCACGATTCACTGAGTGGAAGAGAGCGGCTCAGGAGACACTTTAAGCTTCCTCCCCCTCAGTGTTCCCAGTCCGGCTGGAGCTGCTGTCCCGAGCCTGTTCACCACCGAGCACCACGCCAGGACTCTGATATCCAACACTTTGATCCTGAGAGGGACCACAAGCCATGGAAACAGTCGAACATTTGAATTTCATTTCATAATTAAAAAGCTGAGCAATTTTAGAAAAGACGAGCCAATAGCGAAGAGGGCCAAATAAAATTTGAGTCTTCAGATGTCCTCTTGTACGATTTGAAAGCTTGAACATATTTATCGTTTCTTGAGCTGTTTTAATGTTCAGAAACTGTGGAGGAGGAGGATGGAAGACAGAAACGTGTAAATCCTGTGTGGTTAAATTAAGGCTACTGAAAATCTAGACAAAACTGAATCATAACACAGGATTTTCTAACATTTAACTCTGTGAACGTTAACCAAATGATTACTTAAAAAGAATAAAAGATAAATCATGCTGAAGTTGCAATGAATAGATATTGTAGAATTTGATTTGTTCTTGTTTTTGCTCTAAACATCTCATAAATATGTATGTTCTTGTTTAAAAAGCTCATTAATATCCCAAAGCTGCTGGTCAACATCAACGTGTGTTTGCGTGCGTTGTGCAACACAATCAAAAGATATCACTGTCATGTTTAATACACTTCACTTTCTTACCTGCAGACTTTCTGCATTAGATCATGTCGAGTGTCTGTAGATTAACATTTAACTTAATGTTTACCTCGTAACATTAACTAACTCATGGTAACTAGCTGACATTGTGTTTTTCCATTTCCACGGTTGGCTTGGCATTTTATTATCAATAAAAAAAATTCATTTTTCTTCTCTAATGGTAGCTAACACGTGCTGAGTCATCAGCAGCAAAACAAAGGAGGAATAGTTATTGTAGAGATGCATTTTGACATCAATCTAGAATTTTAGATTTTATTTTTAATAATAAGCACTTCGTTGTTTAAACTCAGGAAGTTTTACTTGGTTCAATAATCGAAAACATTAAAATACAGGATGAATAATTGTATTCATTAAAAGACATGAGAAACAGGAGATGAAATATCTGCTGTGTGTGTGTGTGTGTGTGTGTGTGTGTGTGTGTGTGTGTGTGTGTGTGTGTGTGTGTGTGTGTGTGTGTGTGTGTGTGTGTGTGTGTGTGTGTGTGTGTGTGTGTGTGTGTGTGTGACTTGCTCCCAGTACTCTCTCAGTGACCCTGACTACAAGCTCTGTGTCCTACGTGCCTCGTGATGTAAAGGATTTATATTTATCATCATCTACACACTGCAGACGTAACGTTGTTCCTCCGGTCCGTCATGTCACGTGTGTGTGAAGCTGTGAATATTCTGGGTTCACACTTGTGTTCTGTAAGTCTCTGTGCACGTGTGCAGCATCTGAATGAATATTCTTTAAAGAGGAAACTCGGGAGTTCACAATCCCTGAAATGCATCATGTGATTGGTTGATTTATTTGTTTACAGAGCGAAAGTCCCAAAAAAATCAATCCACTTTTGAAAAAAATAAAAAATGTAATGCGGTGCAATTTTGACATTCTGTGTGAAATACTGACGACAGAAACAACAGTTTGAAAAATATATTTTGACCTGTGAATTAATGCCACACCAAGTAGGCCTTCAGATGTAAGTTCTCTGAATATGTTCTGCACCGTCGTGGGTTCCCATCATGTCTTGGATAAAAAGATGTACTCCGGGTGTATAAATAGCAGCTCGCTGGAGTTTTTAACCGACAGGATGAAACACTGCGTTTGGAGTGAATGAAGCCAGTTTCAGTGCTGTAGTGAATATGTGGGGCAGCAGGACACGGTACTGTATCTGGAAATGAGTCAGAATAAACACAGTGAATGTGTTCGTAGTTATGAATGATACGCGTCACCATCAGTGTGTCTCATTGATGTTTTTAATGGTTTATGGACAACAACAGAGATCTCTAATAAGAAGAAGATATGAGGCTTTGATTCATGCACAAAACTCATCGTTAGCTCGGCTCTTCGTGTGGCTATTGTTGGCAACAAGAAAAATATCAACAAAAATATCAACAGACTTTCCTTATAAGATTTAAACAATTTATATTCTGTGCATTAAACTACACAAAAGGCTGCAGATTTTGACGAAACGAGAGCCGATAAAGTCACCGCTGAAGCAGCTGAAGGTGGAAAATAAAACCCAAATAACCCCCCAAAAATGTAACTTTTAATGCTTTTATTTTATTTTTTTTTTAAATCAGATCACATCATTTTTACAATTAAGATTCATTTTTTTTTATTGAAATAGAAGGCCAAGTACGATTGCAAAATGATGTCTTTTGTTTATTTTGTCCATTAAAATCCAAATGAATTTGGCTTAAATACACTTTGTTTAGTTTGATATTAATTGTGTAAGTTCCAAAGCATTTGAAAATGTTCTTATCAAAAATGTGCTTCCAGAATTTTTCTTTACGTGTTAGTTAGGAGGATTTTCTTTTCTTTGTATCCCCTCCAGTGTGCTCTGCTCCCTTCCACCCACTTTCAGTCTACATGGAGCAAAGTAAAGATGATGCATTATTAATTACAAAGGCTGAATATTTCCTGTGGCATTTTTACCAAATGAGCTTGGGTCCTAGCCTTCCCATTATTACCATCAATTTCCCTTAATAGTGTGCTTAATAAATAATGAGTGGCCTGAAAACAGCTATAACCAATAGCTGCAGAGCTTTCATCAGGCTGTGAACACATCCTCTGTAATGCCAATAACATACTGTAACATTAAAAAATAACTGGATTTGAAAATGTTTTTGAATTACCATAAATTATTTGCAATTTTCCAAAACAACTTGAACAAAAATGTCATTCTTGACACGACTTGTTTTGACTTTTACTCCAAAAGCCATATTTCTGGTTCTGGATAATAAAGGATAAAAGCCTGCAGAACCAGTGTGAATTAAAAGAGGATATTGTTAAAGATACATTTGTTGGAAACACTAGTTTCTAATAAAAACAGTGGATTTTTGCTGCTTGTTTTTGGTCCAGCAGGGTTGGTTTGGTGATTCTAATTACTGCGGTTTTAACAGGATTACAAGAGATAAAGTGTACGATGGTGCTCGGGGTGTTTGCAGGCTTAATTAAATAGGATGTAATATGGTAATCTGCTGCTTGGTGATAAGATAATGTAAATAGCCAGCGACAGTAGATCAGTTATCTGGTGTGAATAACAATGGTGCGAAGCCCTGGGTGATCTCTGGGTTTTTGTGGAGGTTGTGGGTTCGAGAGGTTTCTCTTCTATGATGTCATAGATTTACATCATCACATGTGGCTGAATCACTCTGACCTTACTACCACTGTTAATGAGAGCACCGAGGTGGCAGGCTGCTTTTAACAAGTGCTGAATAGGAAGCTAAGATCTTGTAATCAAATGTGTTTTTAGGCTTTTTCACATTAAATTACCCCCCCCCCCAAAAAAAAAAAAAAAAGAAGAAGAATGTACATTTCTGTATTTCCAAAACTTAAGTCATTTAATTTAGCTGTTTGTATTTATTTAATGTTTTCTCTTTTCATCTTTGCACTTCAAAGAAGTCAGCAAATCTCTCGCTGCTGCCTGTAATGTGATTATTTTTAAAACGTAATAAAACCTGAAAAAAAGCTCCTATTAGGGCAGATCAACATTTCCTTTAGCTCAACTCTTCTCGCTTCAGTATTTTGTTAGCTGGACATTATTAAGATTTAAGTCACGAAATCAAACCGAAAACAATATAATTAGATCAAACAAAAGAAGAGATATCGAGAATTTCTACTGGGAAGTTTTTACTTTTCAAAACTCTAATTTTGAAGTCTGCATCTCACAAAAGCATCTGTAAGGAAATGAAAAGAAAATCATGCTACATACATGAAAATCAGGAAGGTCTGCTTCAAAGGATGTCCAGCAATAACATATGGTGCTAAAATCCTCAACCACAGCTGTCCACCATTAAATACATGTAAAGTTATGTATGTCACATCTTAATCCAGATTCTAACATTGCTGTTAATCTCCCATTGAGAAGGCAGATCAAAAGAGGAAACAGGTTTTACTTTTTAATCTTTGGGTTTGTTGAAAAGGCCTCACACGTAAAATCCAGGAAGTTTTTAAAGTTTAGAGACAGAAAAATATTTATGCAACAAACCATGAATAAACGTTCAGGAGGATTTGTTCAAGGTTTAAACTTTGACATCTGCAGGATGAAGAAAAATAACTGCAATCCACCTTATTCATCACAAACATAATTTTCATCATATTTCTTCTTGAAATGACAAATGTCTAAAACAGGCCTTGAATGTAAAAATAAAATAAAAAATGAAGGCCTCTTTTTACATGAATAAAAATTGTATTAATTAAAGCTTCATTTCACATTTCAATTTCAAGAGAGGTTTTTTTTTATTTATTAAAAAGCCACATTTTATTGACATGAATAAGGCACACGTACAGGCAAGAACCATCATCATCATCATCATCATCATCATCATCACTGCTGGGGTTGAAATGACTGATGCAGCATGCAGCATTCATCCCTGCTTAAATATGAAACAGTCGTCGTTACCATTATCAGCAGAACGATATTCAGTACACAGCAGCAGCAGCAGCTCTGTAAGCGTTCAGACATCCCAGTGTCACCATCAGCTGCTAGAACAACACTTCATCCATCACAGAAAATATCCATTTGATATTCAACAATGTGTTGTAGAGCAAACAAGGCAGAGACAGTCCAAATACAGGCTGGCACACAGAATGACAGCGAAACAGCACTTTAAGTCACATCGTCGTCGCTGACGAGCCTTTCTGTGAGTGTGCTGCTTGTTATTAGTGAGTCAAGGAAGAGTTTAAGATCTGATGTGTTTTCAGTCAGTAAATAAACGTTTAGTTCTGAATGCATCTTTGATTACAACTCTGAGTTTGATTGAAATACTAATAAGTCATTGCAGGCGTTACAGTGTAGGTGTGAGACATCCACATGATGCTGATCATGTGTGAGCAGTGATGTGAGCCAGCTGAGGCCCTGCAGCAGAAACCCAGAGACACACACAGCGAGAGGACGTCCACACCACGCACACCTCCGACAATCAGCACACCAACGCAGAGGAGGAAACGTGTGTGCTTTTTATTCATTTCTGTTTAAGCTACAAATGTTCCATTTTATGTCCTCCTACACACATTTGAACATGTCACTTTGTTTGTTTCCGCAGGGAGAGGAGCAGTAATTATCAGCTAAGCTAAGTGTTAAACATATAATTGTATTATTTGAATAATCTGCATTGGTAATGACTGGGATGGTTTGTATAATTACAGCCATGAGCATGTCTGGGTGACTCTGTGGCTAACTTTAAAATGGGAATATTTTACATGACAATAAAGGAAGCTTAAAAAAAAAAAGGGTCCCGTTTGATATTCCATAGCAGCTGCACAAAGGCGTGTAAAAAATGATTTACGCTAGAGTATGGAAATCTCCAGCGCATGATCATAGGAGGTGACATGTGTGAGGACGAGGCTGCATGAGTCAAGTTGATCCTATTAGGTGTTTAAATGGATTTTACATGGGTGTTAAGGTTCAGAATGTGCCGTCAAACATGGAGAGTGAATCCATATTCATGGTGCGTCGCCCCGACCGGCAGCACGGAAAAAGCTGGTTATAGACCATTTGAGCCAGGGGTAATTGTTTATCGAGACACCTCTCTCCACAATGCATAAATTGAGCTGTCAGCTGCTCACGGTCGACATTTTGTTTTCTCAGCCATATATGTGCGTGTTGGCGGCACGGCGGCAGAGGCAGCATTAACCGTGGTGTAAACCTCGCTGCAATAAATGTCATTTCAGCAAGCATTTGCATAAAAAAGGGGCGTAAAGGGGGGAAAGTAAAGAGGCGGCTCGGCTTGGCTCGGCGCCATAATAAATGCACTACATGGAGTTGAATGAAAGGAAGTTCCACTCTGTGGTCACAGCCGGCGGAAATACAGCACGACACTGTTTACTGAAACCTCGCTGAGCATTACAAGACACTCTGACAATTCTGGATTTAAGGTGTCACAATATTTTGTTAAATTTTGTGTCATGAAAAAAAAAAAAGTGAATTAAAATCCTGCCGGTCCTGAAGCATCTCTACAAAATCATTTTTCACTCAGCTTCCTTTCATGTGCTACAGGCCTGAAAATGATGCACACAAAGAAATGAAGTCTATTTAATTCTAAACTGAACTTCTGATGCTCAGACAAACTCTGCAATTTAAGGGGTTCCACAAAACATAAGGTTTCCTCTGTATTTTAACGATTTGACATTTTATAGAATAAATGATAGATTGATTTATAAGGAAAAAATAATCAACATTTTAAAAAAAATAGTTGGAGGCCTGGTTATAACCTGCTCTCTTCTAACTCTTGGAGTGTTTTTAAAAATTCTGAATTATTATTAACATCCAATTTTACAGACAAACAACTCTGGTAAAATGTATTTTGTTTTTCTTCATGGCAGAGTGTCAAAATTTGTTTAAAAAAAATGCTCAGTGAACGATCATATTATCTGACATAATAAGGCGCTCCCGGGTCCTGCTTTATTTTTAATATTTACAAATAGAGTCTTCACTGTTTGTTTGCATTTTGTTTACATGTTGTGTTTAATATAATTCCTGCCTGACAAACGGAGGCCGTTTAATACTGCACATCACGTGCTCATTATTACACTGCGACCTCTCAGTAAATGAATCCAGAAGTGGTCGTACAGAGAAGGAACGACAGCCACGAGGCCATAAATCCTGTTCCTTATGAGGTGATGATAGCAGGAAAATTGAGCTTTTTGTTGTTATTGTTGCTTGCTTATTGTTTGTTTTGAGGCTACAGCTGTGCACTGGTCTTTTAATATGACTTTTAAATAATAAATTATCATCAGGCCACTGCTTGTAGAACAGTTGAATATGTGTCTGCCAACCAATAATAAGCCTGACCCTTTAAATGTAAATGTACAGGCTGTCGTTCTGGCATTGCATCATGGGAACAGACACCATTCATGCAGAGAGATGATAGTCACATGATCACAAGTTGCTGTCAGATGAGACAAAGAGACATTTTTTTTTCTCTGAGACCAAACAATCTGGAGTCAACCTCAATCTCACAGACACACACGGAAACAGAGGCTACACACACGGATGTCCATCACCATGGAGACAGAGACGGAGTGACAGATGCACGGTGGGACACACGGGAACACACGCTCGACGTCAAACTGTGGCTCAGCAGACAGGAAGTGGGCGGGGAACAAAATAAACATTGCAATGCAGTAGAAATCAAGAAGAGGCGGGGCTTTCTTTTTGGAAAGGTGGTGCGTGGGGGCGGGGCTTCACCCAACCTGACAGACCTGCGTGGGTGGGCGAGTTGTAGGGGTGAGGTGAGGTGGGTGGGTGTCGGGGGTTGGGGGCGGCGAAGAGAGGACTCTCCTCGACTACGCGTATTCTTAAGCAATAACAACGTGATCCGTATTATCCACCCAAGAATACCCGTCACCGAAGAGAGTCTTTCAGTAAACGGGGAGCTAAACCAGAACCACATGTGCAGCGCCGCTGCCACTGTATCATCACCGCCACCATCACCACCGTGGCCAACGCCGCCGCCATCAGCAGCCCCCCTTCAGGCTCCAGAGGCAAACCGACACACACACATACAGAGAGAGTGGGGCAGCTGCATTGATTGAAGACGCCTCGCTGCAGCGTGAGGCAGCGCTCCATCAATGGCTCCTCTGCAAAGGAGAAAATTGACAACGGTGGCATTTTCAATCCGAACCAGCAACGTGTGTCAGAGGGGACAAACAGAAAAAGAAAAACAGGAGGGTGTGTAACAGCTGAGGTTATCTGGAGTCACTCTGCACACACATCTCTGGGGTGTGACAGGAGTGAAGGGAGTGTGGTGCAGCCCGGACCCCCGCAGCGAGCCTCTTACCTGGGCCGCGGCCTAACGGCACCGTCCCCGTCTCCTGGAGGTCCAGCGGGGACAGTCGCTGGTCCCGCTGCCCGTCCTGCTCGGCCGTGTTCGGGCGTGATGAGATCTGGGGGGCGGAGGGGGGTGAGGTGTGGGTGCTTGGGTTGGAGGGGGAGGGGGGGGCTGGGGGTGCACACACAGGGGAAATGGAGGGTTAGGAAGGTCAGGCCGGGAAGCGCTGCGGTGTGCGTCATTAACAACATCTACACCCCCCCCCCTCCCCATCCAACATACACAGAAACCAACACATGCATTATACCACAGGAGGGAGTGGGGGGCGGGGGGGATGCATGCAGAGAACTAATTTGTTTGATTATGTAGAAATAGTAGTTGTTGTTCGGCCTCCTCAGAATCATCAGTCACACAGAAAACATACAAGGAGGCAGATTTTAGATTCATGCAGACATGTTGACATTTAGTTCCTTTACAATTTGTTTTAACGTTAAAAATGCCTTTAAAATGAATTCTTAAATGGTCATTTTGAAATTGTAATGATTTCCCCTCTTCGTTATTTTCAAATTAAAGTGATGAGTTTAAATGCCGGAGTGAATCCATGAATAAAACATGAAGAGTTAAGCAAATTTATTCCGTTCTATTCTAATTGAACTAGCCGGCTGAATACAAAGCGCACGCTCCGGCTACGTCGATCCAAAATCACTTCATTGATTTGTTGTCTCAAATCAATATGTGCGATTCCTCTGTGGGAGGTTCAGGAGAAGAATGAGTTCGTTGGTGTGCGTCGCCTCAGAGGGTGAACGCTGGATGAACTGTTTCTGAACCGTCGCACACATTCAGCAGAACTCAGTCATCTCAATTCAATGTTTAACAGAGTGACAGAAAATCATTTTAAAATTCTTCACATTTAACCAAAAAACAAAACTGACAATAAGACACGTTGATGTGGATGAAAAAAATCCTACTGTGAGAGACAGAGATGAATGGAAGAATGGATCAACAGAATCAACAGCTCTGGGCACGGTGCAGAGGAAGAGGAGGAAGAGGAGGGCAGTAAGATAGGAAAACTGAAACAAAGAATGAACCGATGAAGAAACATGAAAAGAAAAAAAACAGGAGATCGAATCTACATTTTTTTTCTGCCTTTTTTCTTGAATGGTTTCTTCTTCTCAATTTCCTCTCATCCTTCACTCAGCCGGCCCGCCTGGACCACTCAATCCAGGAGACACACACACACACACACACACACACACACACACACACACACACACACACACACACACACACACACACACACACACACACACACACACACACACACACAAATATAAACACACAATACACACATAGCATCAGCCAAAACCAGGAAGACCCCCACCCATCTACCCGCCTAACAACCCCCGAGCTGCAGAGAGCTGGGATTTACCACCTGCAACCAAACACACACACACACACACACACACACACACACACACACGCACCCCCCCCCCCACACACACACACACACACTTAGCTCGCCTGGCCCAACCCAGACCATCTGTAGAGAGGGAGAGAAGAGAGAACCTCAGGGTTTCAGAGATCACCTCTCACAAATGCACACACGCACGCACACACACACACACACACACACACACACACACACACACACACACACACACACACACACACACACACACACACACACACACACACACACACACACACACACACACACACACAGGTCAGCCAGCCCCGGTATCATTGATTGTTCAGTGGAAGCACCCCGGAGACTCATCAGATTACTCTAAGAGCAGAGGCTACAGCAAAAATCAAACACCGGGAATCTTCTTCTGCCTTTACTTTCATTCAAACTAACACACACACACACACACACACACACATGCACACAGCAAACAGAGGACCACAGGTTGCCATCAGGAAAAGAAGGAGCGATGAGGAGGAGGATGGGAATGAAATTATATATTTTTATCCTCTTTTTGTGAATATTTTTTTTTCTTTTGATGCTGAACTGTAATTCTGAATCATTTTTCCACTTATTTTACAGGAGCCTCCCTTCACACACTCACACACACACTCACACACACACACACACACACACACACACACACACACACACACACACACACACACACACACACACACACACACACACACACACACACACACACACACACACACACACACACACAGTCACCCACCTCCTTATTCCTCTAATTTGATTCCCTTCAAATCCGATGAGTATGATAACAGTGGACGGGGCGTTTGGGGAGGAAAACGACACATTCGCGCCACACAAGAGACAAATAGGAGCTGGATACAGGGAGGAAAATGTTTGTGAAAAATCTCGAATCAAAACCTCCTCCATTCACAAAGAGAAGGGAAAATGTCAAAAATGTCTTGATAAATGTTCCAGCACAGGACAGAGGAGACGGTGTTTGCTGTCAGTGTGTCGGCGTGGCCTCTTACCCTCTCCTCTTCTTCTCTCTGCTCTGTAACCCAGGGTGGTGCCTCGCCTCCGCTCTCCTGATGCCACTTCTAAAATTCCTCCCCTTCCTTCCTTACTTCCTTCCCTTCTGCTGACGACTCGCTGAGGGTCCGTGGCAAACTGGGAGGTGGTGATCTCCCTCCCCCTCCCAGTTCCAGGAAGAACTCCCTGAGGAGAAGGAGGAGGCAGATCCCGGCAGGAGACAGAGCATCCAGCGGCGGCAGCGGTGGAGGTGGAGGTGGAGGTGGAGGCGGAGGCAGCGCTGCTGCAGCTGCAGCGGCTGCTGCCTCACAGGGACGAGGGGAGGGATGGATGCTGAACAAAAGAGCTCCTCTTTCCTTCTTTTCCTCGTCTGCCTCCACTTCTTCCTCTCCCTCCACTCTTCCTCCTCTTCCCTCTCCCGGCGCTGAAACAAGCCAGTTGTTGCTCTGCCGAGGCAAATGAACTGACAGCCGGCGACGAGCCGGTGGAGCGAATCAGAGAGCAGAGAGCAGACGGAGGGGAGAGAGAGAAAAGTAAAGAAAGAAAAGGGAGAGCATGTGGTGTGATGAGGCATCTGTGAGGGAGTGATAGAGAGGAGAGAGAGGGAGACGGAGGTAGAGATGGACAGGGGGCGGGAGGATGCACGGAGGAGGAAGAGGAGGAGAAAGATGGCGAGGGAAAGGTGGGGTGAGGTAGGATGCAGGGAGAGCTGGGAGGGAGAGGGAGAGAGAGAGAGCAGACAAGAGGAAATAAATAAGAGAAATGTAAAGAAACGGGGGGGAGAGGTGGGGGGGGGGGGAGATACTGCAGCAATGAAAACCTTCAGCCACCAGCAGTCTGTCTGACGGACTCACGGCTACCATGAGGAAAGGCAGAGAATAATTAGATTTGAGCTTCTCACACACACACACACACACACACACACACACACACACACACACACACACACACACACACACACACACACACACACACACACACACACACACACACACACACACACACACACACACACATGGACCCTGGCACCTAGTAATGGTGGATTAATTGATGTGCTGTGCGCTTTGAGGCCCTCAGCCAACACTGAACACACTGAAACATGCTTCCTGGGGACAAACGATGAGGAGGAGGAGGAGGAGGAAGAAGATGAGGAAGAGGATGAGAACGAGTTGCTCTTGGACTGAAGAAAACAGAGTGAGGACGGAGGGCATCATATATGTTGACACACACACGCCACATCATCAACTGTGATCAGCACTCACGGCTGACAAAAGCCCCCCCCCTTTCCCCTCACACACACACACACA
>NW_027211073.1:75000-126747 GCF_029030835.1 Brachyistius frenatus
AAAGGAATCATACACCGTCTTTATCTTGGATGGAGTTGAAGGTATAGCAGACAAAGGGCCAGCTGGGGAAGCAGCTCTCCTTCACGGCGGCGTATTGCCACCTAGTGGCAGCTGGTAGTACGTCGTGCTGTTGCATCAGTGTTCAGCCACAGAGGAGCTTTTCAAGGTAAAACAGGAAGACGAATACAAGAGGATGCAGGAGAGACAAAGGCAGCGTGTCGGGGAAACACCATGTGGGGATGAGTGGAGACGGTCCGAACAGAGCATTACAGGGGACAGCTGGTCCAGTGTGATGGAGGCTCCTCCCCTCAGCGCGTATGGACATCATTTTCTGCCTGAACTGAACAAACAGGTGAAGAAGTCTCACAGAGCTGCAGAAGTATTGTGTTTGTAGTGAAAATATTAGGTTAAGTGTCCCATTCATTTTGTCTTTGCAATTTTCATTTGTTTCATTATTTAAAATATTCTGCTGAATCTCGTGTCAGAGAAACTTGTGGATTTGTCTGGTAACACATAAGAGAATGTGAGTTATCATGAATTCCTGCATGATGACTTCATGCATTAATACCTCACGACTCATCATGAAGTAGAATATGTTCAAAGTCTTTCATTCATGATCTCATCCATGAACACATTAATTAAAGCATCAACAAAGGTGAGAACAACTTCATGAAATATGGATTTTTTTTTTAGATTTTTTTTTTTTAAGCATGATCATGATGAATTCTTTGTGGAAAAAAATGTGGACCGCTGAACCAAACCCTCAAAATTGTAAAAACGAAAAACGAAAAAAAAGACTGCTTAATATTGGAGGTGTTCTGTGCCGGGGATTGCTCCCTCTGTAAGGTGGCCGGGTTCAGCCTGAGATCGGGTCAGGAGCTCGGACATCAGGAGGGAGCTCCGAGTGGAGACGTTACTTCTCTGCATCAAAAGGAGTCAGCTGATGTGCTTCGGGCATCTGATCGGGATCCTCCTCGGCGCCTCCCAGTGGAGGTTGTTCCCGGTACGCCCCAGTGGAAGCAGACCCCGGGGTCAACTGAGAACATGCTGGAGGGATGATATATCTCATCGGGCGAGGAAACGCCTCCTGGATGAGCTGGAAAATGTTGCGGGGAAAAGGGAAGTAAACCGGCTCGACTTCGTGCCACCGCGACCGAATCCGGGTCGACGAAAGAAAATGGATTGATGGTTGAATGAATTGAACTGAATTGACACTGAAGCAACGATTCTGTGGATCACGTACACGTAAAATCCACCTGAATACCAAAGAAATGTCGTCAGCTCAAAAGTCATTAGTGGCTCATTTCATTTGTAGGCTTTGCTCGGTCAGTCATGAGGTGGGGCTTCAGCTTTCACCGCATCTTGTCATCACATAGCTGAGAGTATTTCCTTTGTATCAAGTCACATAAAAATGCGTTGGTCCTCATTTGCAATCGACAAGCCGCTGTTCTCCCTGCATGGAGAAGGTCATGCATGAATTTGAAAGAACTGCGACACTCGTTGCTACACGAAGCCTCCTTTCAGTCCGGCCCATCGTTTCTCTGATTATATTGGCAGGTGACTCGTTCATCAGCTCCCGTTTCGGGGTTTTGTGATCTCTGTGTCTTCAAAAACAACATGTACGGCTTTCTTTACTCGAGGGTTAAATCTGAGTGTGATGGAGGGTGGTGGTGGTTCAGGCAGGTACGGGGTTCATTCATCCACCGCTCTGCGTTCTCCACGTCGCTAACGACCCGCCGCAGCCCATCAGGAAGGATCTCTGTCGTGCTCACACAGATGGTTTCAGAGCATCACTCCTGCAGAGTCACCGCCAAACAAAATGGACGAACGGTGTGACGAGGCCATCGGGACAAACAGCAGGCAGCAGAGGGGCGACCCTGAGGCCTCCAACCCTGACCTTCTCCTTTCCACCGCTGCACCTAGAAATCCTGTCCATGAAGGTCACAAACAGCAACAGTGACATCGGTCTGTTCCCTCTTAACATGTTTGGGATGAAAAGTTATTAAAAGAATGAATTTTTGTCGATCGGTGTGCCCGTAAAGAGGCGGCCATTTTGAGTGTCTTGCCATGAAACTACAAATTGCTGTAAATTTTATGTACGTGGACCGACCTTCTCCAAACATTACAGGTATAGCAGCCCTGCCCTGAAAACACCTGTGTGATAATATTCACTCAGTCATAGCGCCCCCTGTTGGAAACTGGAAATGACACTTTTCATACTTTCACATGCTACATCGAGCTGGTCGGGTCAAGCTAAAGTCAGGTCAGAACAGCCTAAACATGTGGTTGATGATATATTGAGAAGTTCGTGCGACTTCGTCGAAGGGAGTTGCCATGGCGATGTCTCTTGGCATCATGACCTCAACTTAACAGGAAGTCCACCATTTTAATTTAGTCGGCATTTTTGGTGATTCGCAAGTGTTGTATTTTAAAGAACTCCTCCTGCAGACTTTGACGTACTGGCCTGAAATTTTGTCTGCCCTATCTTAACACCTCAGGGATGAAAAGTTATCAAAAGAAGTTGTTTTCGTCCGACAATGTGGCCGTGGCCGGGGTGACGTAGCCATTTTGAGCGTCTCGCCATGAAACTACAAGTGACTGTAACGTTCATGTACATATTCCTTCGTTCGTTCGATTTTGACGAAGTTAAACAAACTTCTTAATATATCACCATCAACGTGTTTAGGCTATTCTGACCCGACTTTAGGTTCATGTGATCAATCAGCTCAACGTAGAATGTGAAAGTATGAAAAGTGTCATTTCCAGTTGCCAGCAGGGGGCGCTATGACTATGAGCAAATATTACCATGCAGATGATTTCAGGGCGGGACTGTTATCATACATGTAACGTTTGGAGAAGGTCCGTCCATGTACATAAGATTTACAGCAATTTGTAGTTTCATGACGAGACACTCAATATGAATAATTCCTTGAATAACAATAGGTCTTTCACACCATCGGTGATTATTATCACTATAATCTGATGCGGTGAATAAAAATGTCTCCTCCGGCTCTCACCGTCATAACTTCCTGAAGTAGGTGGTCTCGAACCTCGGATGGTTCCCGTACACTGTCCTCATCACGGCGGGCCACGGCTGCTTGAACACCTGCAGAGAGATCTGGCAGTTTAATCTCAGGCCCTGATGATGATGATGATGATGATGATGATGATGATGATGATGATGGTGGAGGTCAGGCTCCTCACCAGGTAGCCCTCACTCGGACCCTGCAGCTCCTCCCGGGTCTCATTCAGGATGGCCGGCACAACTCCGAAAAACGGGAACGTCTAGAAGACACAAACAGACGGACGGACAGTTTCAGATTTAATTATGACGTTTTTCTGACATGAGTTCTACAAACTACAAAGAATCTAAATTAATAAAAAAAATATACATTCACTTTCAAAAAAAAATGTAAAGCACTTGTTGCATCAAATTATTTATTCGAATTTTGTTAAACACCCGTTTTATTTTCATTAAAGCAAAGATCATCGTGTGTAAATTAAATGACATTTAAAAATTCTGCAGAATAATCAATAAAAGCAGCAAGAGGAGGAAAAAGTACGCCGACATACACAACCTTTAATAATTAATATTAAAAACCCTTTTACGCTCTGAACATCAACCTCAGATTTTAAGCTTTGTGGACCAAAAAACTGAAAGTTGGAACACAAATAAAATAAATAACAAACAATATAGACTGTTTTAAAAAATACAGTTTTTAATGTTACAGGTGTTTTCTTCAATTTAAATCATTAAATTATTCTAGATTTTAACTCAATTGCATTATATTGATGTATTGTCTTGTGTAAAATGTAATCTCTTCTTATCCATTGCTTTTATTTATTTTATTGTATTTTTAAAATACATTCTAGCATGTTTTTATGTTGCATTGTTTTTTATGTGAAACACTGCATTCAATTTTCTTACTGTAAAGCCCTTTGTATGGGCATGTATGAAAAGATACATACAAATAAAGTTGTTGATATTATTATTATTAAACAAGTTAAACACAACAAGATAAATATTAAAAACAGGTTTGTAGAATCAGGTGGAAAAAAGACCTAAAAATTGCTCCAGCAGAAAGAAGTTCAATTTGCAAAAGCGGACTGTAAATGTTTGTTTGCAGTTTGCAAAAGCACAAAAAAAGATGCTGTAACAGTCTGACTGCCTTTAAAAGCAGCTTTCATATTTTCCTATATTTTAGGCTTTTACTTGGAATGAAATGAAGTGTGAATGTTTGAAATTAACACAGATAAAAATATAGAGCCATCTTTTATAGTTCCTTTATAATTTAGATTGCACTCTGGAAACTACTTCCTCTCTGAGTTTCCCTGTATAAATAGAATCTGTAATATTGAATATATCCCTGCATCATTTACTCACACCAGATCCAGGTTTCAGGGGAGTCGCTGCAGGTAGAGGAGTCAACACGTGTCCTTCCTGAAAAACACAAAACACAGGAATGAATCTGTCCACGAGGGGGCAGCAGAGCTCCCGGTCTGCAATCACTGCCTCGGCAGGATAAAAGCTGACAGTGTAAAACGTTGCACATCTTTAACACAGACATATTCGACCGTCACAACAAACTCCTCCAGAGGAGAAGCACTCACGGTTTCCGTCTGCCGGAAGGTCTTCTCTCCCACCACGTTGTAGCACCACTGCCAGGCCTCCGGGTTGATGGGCTCCCCCACCGTCCCCAAAACCTTCAGGGACTCCCGCTTGTACCTGCGGACGATAAATAATCTACATTTAATAAATATATAGGAAAACAAGTGTTTAACGGTGTTTTGGTTAAAAACAAAAATAATAATATCAGAAGAGAATCTAAGCAGACAAAATTTTTGGGTGAGAATCCTCTGATGTTGATTCCAAAAGAGAGTTTTTACATGTCAGCTGAAAAAAAATTGTTTTATTGATAAGTTTTTCATATCTCCTAAAATCTTAGTTATTAGCCAACACCAAAATCCAATTACATTTTTTTCATTTTTAAAAGCAAGCTGAAGACATTTTAAACTCAAATGTTTTTTATTTTATTTTATTATTTATGTATTTATAGATTTTAGCTGGTGTTACATTTTGGTGATTTTTGTTTTATTATTTTAAAGCTTAATAAAATGTTAACATATTTATGTATTGTTGTCTATTTTTACATTTCAGTTGGTTTTTAGCTCTTTGTGTATGCTGTTAGTCATTGTTTTTTATTTTTATTGAATTTTATAGATTTATTTTTGGGGGGACTTTTTAGTTGGTTTTACTAGTCTGTAAACCGTCAAAAAATGGATCGGCAAATATACCCCTCTGTTTTACCCCGATCACCTCTCCTCCTGTGTCCTGTCATTCCCCTCTGTTTGTTATTGTCTGCCATGTGCTTCTGTTTGTTTTGGTCTCTCCTGCAGTACCCTCTGCCACGCCCACCTCAGTAGATCCAGCTGGATCTCATTCCACTGATCATCTCCAGCTGGATATAAATACCCGGTCTCCCGTCTGTTTGTCCTCAGTCCGTTCATTTACCTGCATGGTAGCCCGTCCGTAAAGCCGTCTGTCTCTTCATTGAGAGTTTCCGGTTCTGACTCCCGTTTTGTTTCCTTCCTGCCTGCCTGCCCTTCATCAGAACGAAGAAGATTCCAGATCGGAGATCATCTGCTGCAATCTTGGCAATCCTGTGTGGAGCTTCACACAGTCGACCCTGCCTTTCCCTCCCGTGTCGAGCCTCGGTATCACCTGTACGAAGAAACTTTCCAGTTCCTTCCTCGGAGATCAGCTGTCAAAGATTTGGCCATCCTGTGTAGAGTCGTGGACATCACACATCCTGCCTGCATGCTGCTTGTGGAGAAGCCTCAGGATTCCCCAGCGAAGCTCCGCCCACCCGGCTACGTCAGCCTGCCACGTGCTGAGGAGGACCTAGGGATTCCCTCAGCTAGCCCACGCCCCCACTGCGTGCTGCCTGCCTGCCTGTCCGTCCGTCTGCCTGCCTGTCCGTCCCTCTGCCTGCCTGCCTGCCCGTCCGTCACCTGCCAGCCGCATTCGCGGAGGAGCCAACTTCCTCTTGGAGTGGAGGAGCGCATCGCCGCGCATTTGGACTTAGACATTTTGTGTGCCTCCTGTTGGTTATCTATAGGAGAAATAAAGGACTTGGTTCACCTAAGATTCCGCTGCTGTCTGCATTTGGGTTCGTTTGAAGCACACCTCATAACAGAACGGACTGACCAGACATGGACCCAGCGGCCGCAGCAGGACCACCCCCCGCGGCCACCTGCAGAGGGCGATCGTGAACCAAGGAGTTCTCCTCGGACAGCAGCACCACCTGCTCCAGGTCTGAGGACTCTCAACAAGCCCTCAGTACCCCAGGTGGCCGAGATGGGGGCTTTGATGCGGGACCTCTCTCTGCCTCGCCAGCCCGCCCCAGAACCGCCCGTTGCAGCCTCACCACCACCCCGTGAGTCGTTTGTCCCGTCGCAGGAGCCTTTCTTTTTTTTTTTTTTTTTTCTTGATTTTATACACTTTATTAATCCCCGAGGGGAAATGTCTTCACTACAGCAGGGGGGCTCTCAGGGGGGAGGTGCTGCAGCAGGCTGCCACTAGCGCGGCGCCAGGTAACCTGACCTGAGGTGCATGTTTTTGGATGATGGGAGGAAGCCGGAGAACCCGGAGAGAACCCAAGCAAGCACAGGGAGAACATGCAAACTCCGCACAGAAAGGCCCAGGACCGGATTCGAACCCGGAACCTTTTTTGCTGTGAGGTGACAGTGCTAACCACTGCACCACTGTGCTGCCCAACGGGGCTTCAAGGGGCTGCAGAGGATTTGTGCTCCAGACTGTCAGTGTTCCGGCAGCAGCCTCTCACCTATGCCTCGGACAGTGCTAAGATAGCATACATGGTGGGGTTGCTGCGTGGACGAGCTCTGATCTGGGCTGAGGCCTGGCTGTCTCAGAACCCAATGGACTCGACCTCATTCCAGCAGATGGTGGAGGAGTTTAAGAAGGTGTTCGATCACCCGGTGTACGCCAGTGATGCGGTACAGCGTCTCCTCCACCGACGTCAAGGCTCTCCGAGCGCAGCCGAGTTTTCGGTGGAGTTCCGGATCCTGGCCGCCGAGTCCGGCTGGGACGAGAGGGCCCTGCGGGGGGTGTACCAGAACAGTCTGTCAGAGGTACTTAAGGATGAGCTCGCTGTCCGGGAGGAGGCGGACTCCTCAGACAAACTCCTCTCTCTCTCCATTCGGCTGGATAACCGGATGCGGGAGCGACGGCGTAAGAGAACCCGCCGGTCCGCTCCTCCGGTCCGCCAGTTCAACCCCATTCCCAGCTTCTCGTTCCCGGCTCCTACACGGCAACAGGACCTCACCGCTACGGAGCCTCCAGCTGACGAGGAGCCCCACGCAGCTGACGAGGAGCCCCACGCAGCTGACGAGGAGCCCCACGCAGCTGACGAGGAGCCCCACGCAGCTGACGAGGAGCCCCACGCAGCTGACGAGGAGCCCCACGCAGCTGACGAGGAGCCCCACGCAGCTGGCGAGGAGCCCCACGCAGCTGGCGAGGAGCCCCACGCAGCTGACGAGGAGCCCCACGCAGCTGGGGCGGCCCACGCAGCTGGGGCGGCCGCATCTCACTCAACATGAAAGGGAGCAGCGCATCAGATCTGGAAAGTGTCTCTGCCGTGGCGAGCCGGGACACCGCATCGCCGCCTGCTCGGTCCAGCCAAAACAGGGCGCTCGCCCGTAGTGGTGGGGATACTGGCGCGTGAATCCAAGCGCTTCCCCCATCCCAAGGCTCGCCTGATGTTGCCGGCGAGCCTGTGCCTGCCGTCAGGTCCTCTACCCATCTCGGCCCTTATCGACTCCGGAGCCGAACAGAACTTTTTAGACTCCACGTTCATCTCCACCAACAGGATTCCGGTGGAGGTTCTGGAGCGCCCTCTGTCGGTGAGCACCCTGGATGGCAGCCAGCTCGCGACCATCACACGCCGGACTCCGCCCATCCCTCTGCTCGTGTCAGGCAACCAGCAGCAGATGATCTCCGTGTTCTTGAAGTACTTGAATATAACGCATGCAGTCTTGTCTTGACTTCCACACCTCTTCCTGTCTCCTATTTCTTGATGACATTTCACACTGGAGATTTTAAGAATCCACACAAAATGCTGCTTCCAACAACCGAGCTCATGTCTTCTTTGATTGTCACCTGAGAAGTTCAAATCTGAGAGACGCCGATGGATATATCAAAAGAGAAAAGCGAGGAAGTGTTAAACCCCGAAAGAATTGCAAATTGCAGTGTAGAAGTGCCGATCCTTAATCCAGATAAACAAGCGTCCATCAGACGTTGGAGGGAATTAGATGTTGAGAAGAGAAATAATGAAACCGTTTCCATAGCAATCATTTACTTCATAAGAGTCCAACTATGCAGTTACTAAAATATGCTTTCATTTGCTTTGTATGTATTTTGGTCCTGTTGCCTGAAGGTCTGCCAGCAGAGGGCAGCAGCGCTCCAAATAGATTTCTCCTCCAGAATAAACCTTTACAGGGTAAAGCTCTTGTATGTCACTAGGAATGTGGTTTAAAGCTATTCAGGGCTTTTTATTAATAAAAATAATGTTTAAAAAAAAACACAAATTCGACTTTTTGGTTGCAATGGAAGCAGAGAGACACAGAAAGGAAATTCAACTTTTACACAACTGAATTACTAAATGTGAACGTTAACTGCTTCTGGGTTCAATCTTGGATCCAGTCTGCAAAAACCTCAGATGCTAACAAATCTCGTGTTAAACGACCACCCTCAGAAGTAGATGATATCAGCTGTTGCTATTTAATGTTAAACTATCAAAAGTGGATTTGGATATGCACTTTAGACTGAGTGCTTAGGTCGTGAAAATATAGCGCTGAATCTGTAGTCTTTAGTTGGTTAATGAGCTCTCTACAAACCACAGACTGAACTCTGCCACATCACTGTGACATCCTTCTACAACCTCAAGGGAACTGTGTTCCCATAGTTAAACAGAGTTTATCTGGAGATACGATCTGCTGTTCGTGACACTTAATGATACTGATAAATATTTTGAGCTCATTAAGTTCATAGTTGTGATTCAGGATAATTAGGATGAAGAAATTTGTGAAAAATCAGCTGTTAAAGTCAAGATAATCAATAGTCAGCATTTCTTGTCTTTGTTGTTGGAGATACAGGTTAAGAAGATGAATTAGGATGATTCAGTGATGTCATTGTTGATTCATTTAGTAGCTACTGCTAAAAACTAGTTTATTTGGCTTCTCGCCTACAACTGCTGATCACAGACCTTAAAAGTAATCTGAGGGTTTTTCCACTTTGCATCAACATGCCTCCCGGTGAGATCGGATCCCAAGTGGCCAGCGTGAAGAAGTGTGCTCACTTGGCCTCATTTTAGTGTGCCGTCTGTTACAAATATACCTCCAGTGTGTATATATATTTCACCATTGTAAATGTCTGACCTCGAGTTCATAAATCTGAAACGTGAGGACCTGATCGGCTTGAGTTGGATGAATTAAAGGTTCCAGCATGAGGACGTAGCGGCTCTTCCACAGCTGTAACATGACGGTAACACATCGGAGCACCGGGTCAGATGCCAACACAGGAACGTCGGCTGCATTTATTTGTATTGATATTCAGAGGACATCAGCTGAGTAGGCCACCTTCCAATGTGTCATCAAGACACATTGTGTTTCCACTGCTAAACAAATGTGGCCACAAGAGTCCCAGACCACCTCTGAATGCAGCCTGAACACATCGGCTCTCAATCTCATGCATGTTAATGCAAAGTGGAAACGAAGTATTTGACTTGTACTTATTGGTAAATCACTTTCAAAACCTAATGAGATTTTAATTGGATTTGATAAGTGGATTCAATACCGGACCGTAATGTTTTCAGTTGAGGATTTTCAGGAAAAATAAATACTGACATGTGAAATGTGTATATAATAAATGTGATTTCTCCACAGACTGTATATAAAAGTGTTCGTAGCTTCCGGGTCTGAAAAATGAGGCCGATGAAGAATTACCAGCGAATGCTCCATGGACTCCCATTTAACTCCCATTTAACTTACATACCGGAATATCAATACATTTCAATATCAATACATTTCAATATCAATGCATCAATATCAATACATTATTTTCGCAAGGTATCTCGGTTTTACAAACTAAAGTCATTCCTTCTTATTAGTTTTCTGGAGGTCCATCTGAAAAAAACCCCGTTATTAATTGGAACATAAGTTTAAAAAAACAAACCAGTTTTTTGGGGGCGTGTCTGTTTAATGGACAGGCCTGAGGTGCAGTCAGATTACAGCTATTGGATGATGACTAATGGATGAATTGGAGGCTAAAATAGTGAAGCTCTTCGTGAACTGCTACGATAAAAAAAAAAGAGCTAAATGTGCAGACATTTATTATTGCAAGGTCTGAAATATTCAGGTATCTACATAATTTTGGCCACATCATGCAAAATAGAGACATTTCGTTTCTAGTTTAATACTGTGAGAGGTCAAAATAAATATTCTAAACAGGGTGTTAAAGAAAGGAGATTTTGTTTAACATTTCCCACTGTTAGTAACACATTAGACGAATGTTTTTGGGCGGACTTCTCTTCGAACAGTGAGTGTGTCCTTGTCATATTTTGGTTTTCTCTCCAGTGGCTCTCCCTGCAGCAGCCCTGACAAAAACACTCATCACCCAGTGCAGTTTCCCTCCAGCAAGCTAACACAATGCAACAAATGAGTAGTGGAGTGTGTTCACGTGTCTCAGTGTGCGTGTAGAAACGCTGGATGTGGAAGCAGCCCAAGGGCACGCAGCCTCTGAATGTGAAAGCATTTCTAATGCAGCCAGTGAAAAGGTTTGTTCGACATGGAGCTGTAAAAACAATGATTGGGTCGGATTTAAGGATTCAGCCACGGACATATACGACGATAACTGAGGACGGAGCTGCTTTCTGCAGATGTGTTCCACCATGCTTAAATTTAGTCACGACTTACAAATGTTTCAAAAGTAAAAACATGAATAAATCTGAGGTTCTTAACTTGAGCCCTCACTAAGAAGTAAGAACTTGTTGTATTAGTGCGACATGACTGGTTTCCATGATTTTATTCGTGAACACAATATTAAAGGCCGTGCTATTTGTTGAAGCATAAGTGTGAACACATGGGGGCGCTGCTCCTGTAGTGGCAAGTCAATACTGGAGGCAATATTTCTAATGCTTTAATTAAATAAAGTTAACAATAGATTTTCAACAGTTGTTTAGGGTTATTGATCTAAAGTGTGATTGTCCCGACATCGGTCACAACCAACCATCAACCATCAGTGATGTCATCAACCATCAGTGATGTCATCGTTGGTTTGTGAACGTTATGAATCCTCCAGTTCAGATTCTGTCCGTCACCATCTTTGCTAGTTCGGAGCGGTTTGGAGCAGGAAGTGACCATATTTGGACGAGCTGGGGGAGGAGCCAGCGGTGGATCTGACCGATCTGATCAGAAACCTGACGATACTACGTCCCGCCCACCGATAGCTGTAACCTGACTGCACCGCAGGCCTGTCAATCAAACAGACACGCCCCCAAAAACAGGTCTTCTTGAATCTTCTTTTCTAATGAATGAGGGATTATTTTCAGATGGACCTCCAGAAAACTAAGAAGAAGGAGTGACTTTAGCTAACAACACCGAGAGAACTGATGGACACATTTTATTCACTTTGGATTTGATGAGAGAAGTTGAATGGGAGTCTATGGAGCCGGAGGCTTTTTGGAGCCGACCTCTAGTGGCACTCGCTGGTATTGCAGCTGAAGACACTTCTGGATCAGAACCATTTTACAGACCTGAAACTATGTCCACTTTTATATCCAGTCTGTGATTTAAACAAGTGAAGAGCTGTAACCGAAAAAAACGACTGTGATTTTTGTTTGTCCTTCTTCAGAGTTCGACACAGAGACAGAGAGCACCGGAACCTGTTAAATTATTGCCTTAATATAATCAAACCCGTCACGTGATCACAGATCTTTTCCCTGTATACTATTGATGGGAACCGCACGCATCACGTGAAAAATAGGCTTCTTGGCTATTCTCTTGATGATGAGATGCAGATGATCGGCATCACTGTTAACATGACACCTAAATGAACATCAAGAAATCACAGCCACACATGCAGGCACTGTGTCTCGGCGGTTTTAGCTGAGTCAACTTATTGTACATGTGTAATACAAATTATATAGTGTCGGTCCAGCGTACAAGGCTAAACTCTGCTAGCATGATATAGCGGATAAAAAAACAACTGGCTTCTGGGATTGCAGCTATAAACACATGAACGGACTCTTTGTTTGAATCACAGCAGTTTACTGAACTGGAAAAAGTCTCAACCCGCGTGGAGAAAACAATAACTCTTCCACTTTTCCACTGAAAGTGTTCCCAAAGGAGGAGACCACTCTTTGTAATATTGTTATTCAGGTGTAGATGTGGGCTGGTGTCGCCACCAAGAGACTAAACGAATCTAATAAGACACCTGCAGCTGGGAGGGTTTAATATCACCGAGGTGGTTTGGTTGGTTGGGGGGGGGGGGGTGTCAATATGAAGGAGTCACACTGAGGACTATAAAGGCAGAAAGGGGAGGAGAAAGATACTTAAAGATCAAAAACCAAGATGAAGGATTAGGATGGAGGAGAGTTTGAATAAAGAAATGAGAGCACTGAATAAGAATATTATATATCACAAAGGGTGTATATTTAGTTCAAACTGATCCTGGACCAGTTCACGCATCACGTTGTTTTTATAGATGAATCTATGTGAGATGAATTGACATGAATCAACCAAATGTTGGAGAAGAGAAATGGTTAATAGTGGCACTTCAAGAAATACTTTATTGATGAAATTTTGTTGTCTTTAAACCTTTTTGAACATTTCCAAAAACACTGCCACCATCCAGTGAAGAGAGAAGCTCATAGAGGAAGCTCATGCAGGAAGGGGCGCGGCCACCGACGTAAAGGATTTTCAAATTAAAGCGTGTGAGGAAGCTGCAGCTGTTCCTGAACACAAAGTGTTTCTTTTCCACTGCTGCTGCTGGACAGAAGAATCAGTGTGTTTATTGAGTGTTAAACAGAGGACACAAAAACACACTGATTTCTGGGTAAAATAAATAAAGCTGCAGATATTTTAGAGGGTGATGTGTTCACATGATGAGGTCATTGTGCAGATTGAAACAACACCACTCTGTTAAATATTCCTGTAGTACACAGTAAGAGTCCTGACATGGAAGAGCACTATTTGTAAGTGTACTGAGGGAAGTTTGTCATCTGGAAAACAGCACTGGTCCTTTAGTGTCATTTCACTTTGTGACATAGAAATCTCATTCACTGTCCTAAAACTCAGGTTATCAAAACTAACTGGTCCAAATTCTACACAGTTCAATCAATGACTGAACCAGATGCCGGCTGCCTCAGGTTTATTTCACCTTACAATTTATGTTTCAACAAGTCCCTACCTGTATGTTCAGAAGGTTGATGTCCGAGACTGACAATACAAGCATCCAAAAGGTTTTTCTTTCACTGAGTGGCTCGGCTTATTTTTAACCTGCGTCCAGAGAAACCCTTTTAACATTTTGGTTTCGTATCAAATAAGCACCTTGGTTCTTTCAGATGAAAGTCAACTGGGTGAAATTTCTGTATCACTTTAAACTTAGTCAAAGTCTAAAAAACGGTTGCAGCAGAGAACATGCAGAGAAGATCAAATGTGGATCTTGCACTTTATCCAACAGCAGTCTAATAAATGTTTTTTCTCAAACTTCATCTTTTATACATGAAAAAAACTTGAACAAACTATGAAACAGTGTGTAATGTATGACTTTCAGTTGTTTAGTGAAGATGTTGGCTGTGTACAAACTGTCTCTCTGCTTGTCAAATATCACTCAGGCATGCTGCTCTTTCCACAGATGTGCAGCCGTGTCTGAGTAATGTGGTGAAAGACATCAAGGTCTGGCTGGCCGGCGCCTCAGAACGACTCATTCTGCTGCGCAGGGTGTGAATTTTACATGGAGGTACCCAGACACAACGAAGACAAAATAAGAGAAAGAGAAAAGTGTAAGAGCAGCACAGTGAGCTTTTATCTCCAAAGGTGTGTAAATGCTATTTTAGATGAGCATACGGTATCCTACACTCCTAACCTCTGGTGACTTCAGACTCCTGAACATCCACACACACAAAGTGGATTCACAAAGTATTTAGATATATTTTTAACACATTATTTTGTTGTATATGTAAATGATGACAATAAAATAATCATTTAATAATTTATACTGACAAAGTCCCAAAGTGAGAGAACCAGAAGTGTCTGGATATTATCTTATAATGCCAGAACAATCTGTCGTTGATGTCAGAAATATTCAGACATGACAGTTACCATTAGTGCCTGTCAGACACGTGTTCAACCCACTCAGTTAAAATGTGTATTTATTGACAGCAAAAGATGGAATGACTGAATATCAAAGTACTGCTCAAGTAAAGTGAGGATGCCTTCAAAAAAAATCCTGAATAGTATTTATTCATCAAGAATTCATAGAAAATGCAGTTAAGAGAAAAAGGACTGAATCGTAGGGATGAAGACGAGTACTCGGCTGAAAGGAGTAACCGGTACGGACGACCACGAGTATCATCCGAGTAAACGTGTGGATATTTGTGTTGATTGGTAACTACCAGCTCCAGCTGCTTAACAGACACCAGCTGGTTCCACGCAGCTGCACACAGAGCCCCGCCTCCTCCTTCACACAGAGCCCCTCCTCCGTCACACACAGCCCCGCCTCCTCCATCACAAAGAGCCCCGCCTCCTCCGTCACAAAGAGCCCCGCCTCATCCGTCATACAGAGCCCCGCCTCCTCCGTCACAGAGCCCCGCCTCCTCTGTCACAGACTGCGGCAGCTTGAGACTCAGACGCACACGCATGTCCAGCATCCACAAGAATTAACAAAAACTTGCAACTCTTTTGGTTCATTTATGGCAATTTCAATTATGTTTGTATAAAATATCTTCAGCTGAGTTACTCAAAGAACTTTGCTCTTACCGGACGAGTCGCAAGTTACAACTTGTGACTGTTTCTCCGTGGGTTTGCTCCATCCTCCTTAAGATAACTTCACTCAGCTGATTGCTTTCAGTGAGAATATGTATAAGGCTGAATGCATATTTTGATGCAGACTGTCTGCATACATCACCCAGTTTCCAACCCTCAGTTTATTCAATGAATGAATACGGAGAGAATTGAACCTGTTTGTGTTCATTATGTGACTGATGGTACAGTCGGCCACACATAATCAGACATAATCAAGCCGGTGTTCTCCAGTTCCTGCTGTTATTGATGAGGCAATGATCATTCTAAGGATGCAGGCTAGTGATGAACTGAGTGTTCTGCCATGCCTTCATTATGGATGGCAGAGCCTTGTCAGCATCACCATGGTTACCTCATAGCAACAGTGAGTCTGCTGGAGAATGGGGGGTATAAATATAATAATGTTGCTTATATTTCTGGATTATTTATACTGTTTTAATAGGATTGCACCATCGTATCTCTGGCAGCGTATTACTAAATGAAAATTCAGAACTTTTTGGAAGCTTCACTTAGTGTTACTGAAAGTCTCATTTGAACATTTATCATCCACTATGTACTAGTGAAATATTGCTGCTTACTTTGCAGGTTTTTTTAATCTGCAGTCACTCCCTAAACCTACCCAAATATCTATTTTTTGAATAAAACAAATAAACACATTTATTTCCCAATATGGATGTGTAATAGTTCTATGTGTTATGTTTGTGTCATTTAACATGTCACCCATAGCGCCGATAAATTAAAAAACAAAACTGTTCCACCCTCATAACATGCACCTCCCAGGAGCTTGTTTATGCCACTGAGTTGGACCGCGTTTTAAATTGTAAATTGGTAAACTAAATGTACCCTAAACTGAAAGCACAATAAAACATAAACGCACGATCAGCAGACAGAAGAAGCCTGTTCCACAGTTTGTGTATGACTTTTTACGCCCACCTGCGATGCACAGGCAGCGCAGCTCAAAGGAGCACAACTCACTTCACCTCCATTTGAATTTAGAATATTATGACTGACCTGCTTTGAATTTTTTGGTTATTACTGTGGATTCTAGGAAGCAACACATTGAGTTGCATAGTGAAGGACTGGAATTAAGAATAGTTGGAAACAAAATATTCCAAAAATTGCCCTTCAAAACTTAAGCTGTGGAGGTTTGAAAAATCTTCATTTAAATAGTCTTTTAATATTTTAAAGTATCGAAAGACTTAAGAGTCTCAAGAGTGGCTGTTTTGACTCAGTCACTGTAAATCTAAAAGTACAGATCCGTGTAATTCATGTTCCTTTGCTTTCCAAACAGAAAAAGAGACAAAGGTCCTGCAAATCTTTCCTTTATTCAAATGCTGCAAATTTATTATTTTCTACAGTGTAAAAGGTCACAATTTGAACACAAGTTGGAATGAAAGTTAATTTCATAAAGAAATATGAATAATATAAAAGAAGAACTGGGTCAGAAGAGGAGGAAACACATCCATACAAAACAGACCACCAGAAGCAAGAAAGAAAACTCACAACAGTGAGAAAGAAGTGTGTAAGTTTGTCACCTACTGTATATCTCAGGAATATCACTCAAATATTTGGAATACACAAGGAACTTCAATATGAACATATCAAACATGAATGTTAGTTTTCACCAAACAGAATGTAAAAAATTTAACTAATTCTCAACAATAACATGAAACATAATTAATTTTACTGTAATGACATGAAGAAGCGATATGAATTATCAGAGGAATAAAAGAAACATCTATCGCGAACACTCACACAAAGTTTTTGAAAAATAGCACATAGCAGTGATGAAGAATGACCCAAAGGAAATATATATATATATATATATATGTATATAATATATATATTTTCAACTTTTGCATTTTTACATTTTTTTCCCCAAACTTTATTTTTTCGAGTCCTGAATATTTTGGTGGATGTTTATTCGTGAGGCCATTTCATTTGCAATGAGAGGAGTTACAGCGGGTTTTTTTTTTTTAAAGTGTGTGATCCTGTCTGGACTCTATTGATGAGTCATCAGTAATTACAAAAATAGAGATTTGAAGGGGCGAATGAATTCTACCACCAACGTGTTCATATCTCCTCCCCTGATGTGAAAGAAAGCTCAACATGTTATTGCTACAAAGGGGAATAATTTACAATACAAACAAGGGCTGGATGGCACTTTAACTGGGACACGATACAGAAGACACTGAGCTTCACTGTCGTTTTGATTTGTGTTCACCTGAATCTTTAGTCTCCTTTAATCTCTGCTTTGGTCACCACCAACTCTTTAGGGAAAAAAAACAATCGATCCACTCTACTACACACATCAGTAAATTGCTAACTTTGCCTCTCCACCAACTACTGAGCTAACCGCTCACCAGAAACACCTTCATGAATGAACGTAAATCACTAGTCCAAAGAACAGCTGTGCAATAATCATGCTGTTTAATCTTGACGTGCCACACCTGTCAGGTGGATGAATTAGCGATCACCTCTCCGTCACCAAGATAAAATGGATTTTCACAAATTTGTGAACAAAATTTGAGAGAAATAAATCTTTTGTGTGCATAGAAGAAGTCTTAAATCTTTTACATCAACGCATAAAAAGTGGGAGCAAGTGTTTTGTTTTTATGTCCGTTTAGGGGACGACCATTACATTCGAAAACATCTGTTTTTGGCTGAAGAATCATTTACAACAATGTCCATATTTTGTTATTCACAAATTTTAAGGACATTTTCTTTATTAGATGGACACAATAGGGACCGGCAACAGGAACTAAGAGGTAGGGAGAGATGGGAATAATAGCCAACAGAGCGTCCTGCCTCAGCACTATTATTAAGACCCAGTGGATTCAGAAAGTATTCAAACCCATTCAGCTCTCACACACTTTACTGTGTTGCAGATTTCATTCTAAATGGATAAAATTGCTATTTTTGCCCCTCAGTTTAAACTCAATAACCAATAATGACAAAGTGAAAACATGTTTTTAGAAGTCTCTCGTTCATCCTGTTTGCTTAAATTTTCCTTGATTGAAAACTTTACCAGTCCATGTTGCTGTTGCCTGGCAACGGTGTTTTTATGATTTAACCACTTCAACGCCAAACATACATTGCACTTGACTTCCCATGTTGTAACCAAGAGTTCCTGAGTTCCATTTAAACACAGCATGTAACCCCATGAAGAACATGTTAAAGAGCTGCTGAAGATAGAAGCTACCAGACGCTTCGCATCCAAATTGACGGCGGATTAGAGGATTAGAGGATTAGAGGTTATACCAAGAACAATGCGACAAGCTCTCCATATCCAGGTACGCAAAGTTTGCAAAGACCTAATGATGAACACTTAAACAAGTAATTCCTGACAAAGAGGCAACTACAATTTGAGGTCTGAGTACTTTTATAAATTAGAGATTTCAGATTTTCAATTAATTTGCCAAAAAAAACGTTAAGCGTTTCCTACTTTATTTAGCCTTTATTTTACCAGGCAAGAAATTAAGAACATATTCTTATTTACAATGACGTGATGGCATTTTTGGGTGCAGATTTTGGGGGAAAATGACAATTTTATCCATTTGTCCAACAAAATGCAGTGAAGGGGTCTAAATACTTTCTGAATCCACCGTATTTACACAATTATATAAACTGTACACAGACAGTTCTGTGCAAAACTGTTCAGTTTGATTGTTGCAATTAAAGATTTTGCAGCATTTTTTCTCGAAAGTTGTGAGGAATTGCCAAAATTGCAAGCTGAGGAAAAAACACTGCAGTTTTTTTAAACTAATGCCCTTATAAAAAAAAAAAACATATATTATCACGATTGTAATACGTATATTGCCCATCACAGACAAAACACAAATATTTGAATTCACATATTTTAATATTTTTTTCTGATTTTAAGGAATAATTGGCTCAAAGTAAAATAAAAGATTCTGTCATAAAAGTGACAAAAGTTTGCAAAACACAATGTGACGCAAAACAGAATATATAGGCTACATCTTCTGTATGAATGAGTCCATCAAATTATTTTTAAATAATAACAATTCAACACATATGCACAAAAACCAAGGGCCGTCTCTTACAATTGGAGAGGTGTATAAACTCAGATAATTACTGACTGAACTGACAGTGGGAAGTTTGGTGATTGGAAGCCTAATTCTCATGATTAGACCACATTTTCCATAAATCCTGTCACTTCCTGTTTATTGAGTCCACTGACTCTGGGTATTGGGAGAAGTTGAAGGGCTTTGCGACTGTAAATTAGATATTTTTCTTGATAAAATACGTTTTGTTTGTTTGTGCCATAATGTCCTCAGGGGCTGATTTACAAAAGCAGAATTAAGAAATCCAGGATTACAGAGTCAATTTTGTAAAAGTGCTCCTTTATGTATTGGGGAGAATAAAATATACCTTAATGGAGCTGTAAATAGTGGCTTTGCCCAGATTTATAGCATCTCCTGCTGCATGAAGTGAAGATGCCACTTGAACATTTTTTTTTATCCCAGTTCAGATTAACTGTGACGGCTTCGTGCTCGGCGGTGCTGAATCATGGGACCACTCATGCTAACACTTATTGTGAAAAGTGCGATTGTTAAGGGAGAAACACGTGTTTCCATATGCTTTATATATTGTTCTCATCGCTGACTTACACACAAACAAACCTTAAATAATATCATAATCATCAGTCTTCATAAACATGGACTTATTTTAATGCTTATTTTAAAGCAAAATGGCCAAATTCCATTGGAACATGGAATAACTTTAAGAAATTGGTTTGAGATCCGAGTGACTGCTGACTGAAAGGCACCAGAATTAATTAAACTCAACCAAAACTCAGCCGGGGTAACTGAGACCCGGTTTAATCCCTTATCCAGGTTTTGTGAAACAGCCCTCCGGAGAGGTTCTCTTGAGAACTTTTAATGCAGAGAAATCAGGGAAACTTTCAAAATTGCAAACTCCCACAAATACTGCAGAGATTGTATGAACTTGCATGAATTATTCCAATCAGTGCAACAGTGAGATGTGTTGTCTGATTGGTTCCAAACTCATTGTAAAGCATGACAACAAGCCCACACATACAGCCATATAGATTTCAAATAGACAGATCTTCAGCCGCTACAGTATGAAACACAGCAATGATCACAGTCAGTCCTGAGATTACACAAAGAGACCGAAGACACTGAGAATGTGGACAGTTTACCAAGACAACATTGATTTGGGATTTTTCTCGACTGTACATTGTATTAAGTTAACTATTCATAGCTTAATTATTTTTGAAGCATCCTTTAGTTAGTGCCTACAACCTTTGAACAGCACTGCATTGTACATGTACTGTATGTCATGCATAATGAGCTATACTGCAGTATTTCTGGGTTTCCATCTTTGTAGGAGATGGTTCTACGAAGATTCTGGAATTACTTTTGGGGCAGCAGAAAGTATTGAAAAAAATTCGGTTTGACTAAGACATAATGGTAATAGACAATAGTCATGTACTTGGGTAGGTACTCTCCTAAAAGAGCCTTCTGCAAGGGGTTGATAACAGTTCGACTTTTCAAACTAACTAAAGGAGCTAAAAGAGGCTAACAGGCTAAACAGCACTGCGGAATTAGATGGTAATTCTTTGTGACTTCTAGAAATACAAGTAAACCTTTCACCTCACAGAGTGCTTTCGTTCAATAATATCAAAAATATTGATAATTGCAGATTTGATTTATTTATCTAAACATAAGAAAAAAATGCTTCCCGATTTTGTATTAAGCCCAGCTAAACTGGATCAGCGAACAAGAAGACATCCTAAAACGATAGAATGCTCCATTAAAGGTGAGAATTTCACCCAAAAATGGTTTTGCAGGAAGTTGAAAACAACTCTCCAAATTGTAATTGTTGTTCTAACATACCAATAATATAACAGGGAACTTTAATGGTCACAGTCATGGATACATTTGTTGGTACCCTTTACAGCTCATTGAAAGGTGATCAAATTAAATGCAATTTGCTCATGATTATTAGTATTTCTTTGGTATGTAACAAAGTAAAACAAAATAAATTAAAAAAAAAAAAGATAAAATATTATTTTTACAAAAATATTCAACAATGAATAGATAGAGAAAAGGATGAAAAGAAGAGAGTTCCTATGATCACTGCTGCTAATATTAAGAAGTTGATGGTCCACTGGACTGTAGCCACGAGCCAACCTCCATGGACGCGACCGCAAGAGGAAGCTCGACCCCAGATTAAGTTTAAACCAATCAGCAATCATCAGTGACGTCACCCGTTGGTTTGTGAACGGCATTATGAAACATCAAGTAACGGATATTGGCAGTCGGCATCTTTCTAGTTCGGAGCGGTTTGGAGCAGGAAGTGACCATATTTGGATGAGCTGGGGGAGGAGCCAGCGGTGGATCTGACCGATCTGATCGGAAACCTGAAGATACTATGTCCCGCCCACCGATAGCTGTAACCTGACTGCACCACAGGCCTGTCAATCAAACAGACACGCCCCCAAAACAGGTCTTCTTGAATCTTCTTTTCTAATGAACGAGGGATTATTATTCTAGTGGCACTCGGTGGTATTGCATTTTAAGGCTCTTCTGTATTGGCCTCATTTTTCAGACCTGGAAGCTACAAACAATTTTATAAACAGTCTGTGGTAGCAGGATAATGCAAATGGTAATAAAAAATAACCAAGACAAACTTCCAAAGAGATACAGGCTGAACTTTACAGTTCATCAGTGTCTGATCACACCATCTGTTGCTGGGAGACGACACAGAGCACGAGGAAATGTCAGAACTGTCAGAACTGCAGTGAAACGTGCTGCCCAGTGTCAGAAAGCTCCGTCTCGGTCACAGGCCATCGTCCTCCCACAGGATAATGATCTAAAACACTTTTCTGAAATCACCAAAGAACCAAACCGGACTGTTCTGAAGTTCTGTTGAATCGAAAATCTAAATCAGATTTTTATTGACACTAAACAGACAGAGGTTAATTATTTTGTCAGTTTGGAGCTTCTTTTTTTTCTGGAAGGGTACCAACAAATTCTTTGTGAATATAATGTTACACTGATCTGCATGAAAGAAGTTTAAGAGAAAAAAATAGTGCAACAACAAAACTTGTAGTCTTGCCGATGATGTAAAAACATCCTGAGGAAACACTGAGAAGAGAGGAAGGAAAGTTTTAACTTGAAATTTTCTAAATTCCCTGTAGACTGATCTGACAAAATAGAAAGCATCAGATGTGAGATAAGAAAAGTAAACATAACGCTGGCTGTCTAATAATCACATACAATTTAAATCTCCGTTTCTGGCTGTAAATCACTGACCTTTACGAATAATGTTTTAGCTTTTCCAAGATTATATGAAAAGACAGAAATTAAGCAAACTGCATTATTTTGGGTTTCACAGACTGTATGCTCGTCTCACCGTTTCTTTTCTACATGTACAAAAACACTACAGCTCTTAATTTGAAACAAGTGCTTTCACGCTCCACCAATGACGACTTCATCAGTTAGTCACAGTATTGGGATGATCAAAGTTTCCTTTAAAGGGCTCACCCGCAAACACGTCTGACACCTGATGGGCTTATCTCACGTCATGTCTCATTTCGGACAACAACTGTTGCTGCATCTTGGACACTTTACGTTATTCTGACAAAAATAATATTTCGCCCTCCACAACGTGTTGACCAATAAGAGCTCAGCGTTCTGTAGAACAGAACTGTAAACATGGAAAAGTGGAAGATGATCTACAAACAAGCCAAACTGTTCTCTTGGTGTGACAGAAGGGTCTTTTTCTATTTCAGGCTTTTCTAAACACAAGACCAGCAGTTATCTCCACACCATCATTTACAGCCTCTGTTTCTGGAAGCTGGTCCCTGACATCTACTTCCAGCTGACATCACGCCGGTCACGAAAAACTACAAGCTACGACTGTCAGGTCTTTGTGATTGTCATGTCTCTTGGACGAGTCACAGCAAAAAAGGTTAAGACTAATTGTGATCTAATTTCACACAGTGAGCATCTTAATAAAATAAAAATATGGTGGCGTCTCAACCCAGAATGAAGAGATCTGTGGAGCTCTCTTCAATCTGGAAATTAAAAGAATGGCTTTCATGTTTAGGTTTTTAGTTTTATCTTTCAAGTCCAAAATTTCCGCTCGATTGATTTGAATGAAATCTGAGCTCAGCAGTCAGTCTCATTGTGGTGTTCACAGCAGTGCTCTCCATGTTGTAAAGGTGACATGATAACAGGAATAACAAAATCAGAAATCTGTAAAGAACAACAACATAACAAGAGAAGGTTTGGACATAGACCGGATAGTTTCACTAAGAGCCATCTTATTGGAACAACAGTGTTCACACACAATAACATAATGTTTGAACCACGCAGGTTTGAGATGGTGCATCCAGTTCTTTATTCCTTCTTCTGGTTCTTCTGGTCTCCCACTAGTCTGATCTGGGCTTTGCTTTACAGCAAAGCTTCATTCAGGAGGCGAGAATCTGACCAGAACTCAGAATAGGTGCATAGATGGAGAAAGCAGAAGCAACCAGTCCCACTATGTTACCGACTCCTCCTTTATTTTTTTCCCTTGAATACAAGAAGCTGTGAACGATAACAGAGGCCCGATAAAGACAACATAGAACAACATACCGCAGACCGGACACACACAACGCTTTTAGTGCTGCGCTTCGGTTAATTGGACTGGACAGTGAAGAAGGTGGACGTCCAATGGGTCTGCCACACGGCGGACTCCACGTCATGTGACCTCCGCGAAGGCGATGTGATTCTGTGAGAGGTAAAAGAGCACAAAGGAAAAATCAGGAACAGGCCAACAGATGAGTTTCATTTTGGCCTACTATTAATTTTAAACTCTCAGGAAGAGGTTTTATGAAATTCCATTATACAACAAGTAGCTCCGCCCCAGAGATCTGATTGGTCAACTGAACGTTTGGAACAAATCACCACGACAACACACCCTGCTCATCACTGGAAATATCACTCCACCTTCTCGATGGGAATATAGAATTAGAATTGAATTTCCTATAATATTAATATAATGTAGTTTCTACTTGTTATATTTTAGAGTGAATTTCTCCACAATATGAACACATTATGATGACATGTTTTATTTAGATGGTAACTTGTTGTATAATCACAATATTACACTGGAGGGTGTTTTAACGTCATTATAGGCGGCACAGTGATGCAGTCAAGTTAAATCACACCCTCTCCTGTAATATTGCTTACGTCAGGCCTCGTAAGCCAAAACACATTTTATTTCTTCTAGAGTCACATGACTTCTTCAGTTCAGCCACAAACAAATTTGTGAGGCAAAACTCAAAATAAAAGAATCATCTCAGGTGATTCCCACAGCAGAATAAAACTAAGCCACATCCATAAAGTTTTTAATGAGAAAGTTTAAAGGAAAATTCTGAAACATTTCAGTGTGACATGTTCCCCGAAGGTATGCATAGCGTGCTTCTCCTGCTTGTTCTATTTTTTAACTCACTTTTAGAGATCTGAGAAGACTTGACTTGCAGAAGTTTACTTGTATGTAGATGTTTGGCCGTCTCGGCTCTTCTGGAGTTCTACTTTTAGCACATTTACTTTCAGGTCAAACTCAAAACGTTTGAAACGATTCATGTAAGAATCCTGTTTGTTTGGACATTTGTTCGACGTCTAAAAAGCTTTCCTTGACTTACACGGTTAAGAACAAGTCTTTGTCTGTGGAACAGACGAGGTGCACTTAAGGTTGCTACCAACGTATTAACGGGAAATAAATCAGCTGGAAAAACTAGAATTTCCGTTGAAGTTAAATGACCTCTATAACAGCAAAGCCCGACAGCACGCCATCCGTTCTCATCACTTAAACAAACTGTTAAAGCTTCAAATACAAAAAGTCCAGGTGGAGGTTGTGTACGCTTCATATTTTTAGGAACTACAGTTCAGAATAAGTGAGTCTTTCCTACAGATTAGGAGATGCTGTACTGTGAATGTGGAGCTTTTATATCTGGTGGAGTTTGTATTTGTACATCGGAGGAAACGTCTCCCAATAAAGAAACAAATAACTCACCATTCAAAATGAGCGAGTGTGTTTGTGGTGTTTTTCCAGAAGCCAACAGGTAATGTGTAAACTCTTAGCGTGTTTTACTCATTTCTCTCATCTCCACTTAGCCAGTGATGATAAACTGTATGACTCCGTGGTGTTTTCCTGCTTTAAAGACTTGAAGTTACGTCTTTCCACCAAAGAAGAAGACATAACTAATAAAGCGGGGGCTTCATTTCTGCTGCTTCCCAACCGGGTATTTTGTTCACTGTGGCTTTGTTAGCTTCCAGGCATTAAAGGCTGTGCTATTTTTAGAGCAGGCAATTTTCCACCGAGCCTGCTGCAGCCGAGTTGAGAGTGTGAGATATTGTGCTCTTTGTCGGCTCTCTCAGCAGGAAGCTGGGAATTGAAACATCAGATTCAGATAAGACCTGTGTATGTTCTACTTTCTGCTGTTCCATTTGTTTCTTATTAGAGAAACAGAAATTTAAAAAATCTCTGCAGGATAGAGTGAAAATAAACACACCACCATTATCCTGTATTTTCAAAATCTGAGATTTCACACAAAGAAGGAAAAGCACTTGGACACACATGCTGAGTTCTCTGGCTGAACCGTCGTCTCATTGGCTTCATCCACAAACCGGTGAGGTCACTGTGGACTCACATGGATACCAGCCAACACGTGTGGAGACCATGTTTTAACCAGTGAACGTTGTTTGTTCAGTGAAAAACCTTGTTTGGGTCTTTTTCTTTTTGTAGCTCAGTTCACCATTTCTGTCTTTGACAACAATGTACTCACCAAAACATACAACCAGCTCTACAAACACAGCAACATCAATAAAATTAACCTTTAAATTCATCATATACATTTATTTACAACAGCTACAGAGGCCAATTTATTTTTCTGCAATTATAAAACTCTTCATTTTCCGTCTCCTGTTTTTGTCACATTTTTCATGAAACAATCAAATTTCTCAGTTTCAGCATTTGATGTTTTTTGTTCAGTTCAATATTGGTTTATGTGATTTGCACATTATGGCATTCTGTTTTTACTAAACATTTTTGGGAATCACTACATTTTGTGGTATTCTGTAAATAAAATAAAATTAGACTTAAATAAAATATTTGAAAATGTAATATACTTCAGTGTATCATCTAAAACCAAAATTTGCCAAATTTACTTTAAAAAAAACAAGTTGTTGACATGATCTATTGAATAACAACCAACCATCATCCATCAGTGATGTCATCATCCATCAGTGATGTCATCGTTGGTTTGTGAATGTTATGAATCCTCCAGTTCAGATTCTGTCCGTCACCATCTTTGCTAGTTCGGAGCGGTTTGGAGCAGGAAGTGACCATATTTGGACGAGCTGGGGGAGGAGCCAGCGGTGGATCTGACCGATCTGATTGGAAACCTGACGATACTACGTCCCGCCCACCGATAGCTGTAACCTGACTGCACCACAGGCCTGTCAATCAAACAGACACGCCCCCAAAAACAGGTCTTCTTGAATCTTCTTTTCTAATGAATGAGGGATTATTTTCAGATGGACCTCCAGAAAACTAAGAAGAAGGAGTGACTTTAGCTAACAACACCGAGATAACTGATGGACACATTTTATTCACTTTGGATTTGATGACAGAAGTTGAATGGGAGTCTATGGAGCCGGAGGCTTTTTGGAGCCGACCTCTAGTGGCACTCGCTGGAATTGCAGCTTTAAGGGCACTTCTGCATTGGCCTCATTTTTCAGACTCAGAAGTTAAGTCCGTTTTTTAATATACAGTCTATGATAACAGCTCATTATCATTTGAATAACATGAGTTTATGTTTGAATATTATGATTTTCACCTTTTTGGTGTCAAAAATGTTTCCAACGTTTGAACGCTTTACAAAGCTTCTACTGTCTATAAAAGGTTATAAAACATAAAAGGCCTTTGTGCCATGAAACGGTGTAATCACATGTAAATCATAATGATGTTGAATAAACTTACAATAAACTATATAAACTAATAATGTGTTAACTTGCACTGACAGTGCGCAGTTTTCTAAATTGCATTAATCTTTTAAATTTAAAACAATTTACAAAATTTAAATAGATTTGTGGTTAGTTAAATGACAAGACACCTAATTTCTCAAAAGAATTTACCCAATTTAATTAATTTTTTCACAAATGTATTTGATTTTTGTGGTAAATAAAAGAAAAAAAAGACAGGTTAATTTACTGCTTGACTGATTTCCTTGATTTGCCTTTTGAACATTTTTATTTTCATCTTTTATTTATACTTTAGGATGTCTGTAAAAATGTTTAGACAAAAAGGGGATTTGAAAGAGTACATAAGCGTATGAGGCAGATTAAGAAATGCATTGCTCGTAGCATTTTCAGAACGTAACAGACGGCCAACTGACTCTAAACAACCATGACAAAATATTTTTGTCATCTTTTTAAGAAATTGTTGGTTTTGTGTTTTCAAAATTCATGAATATTTGTCAGTAGAAAATTGTATTTCAGGTTATTCTCTCTTATCTTGCACAGACACCAAACTGGGAATATGTAAATTGTTGAATTGTCGGTTCTCTTTTGATTTGCAACTCTGCCACTGCTTTCCTTTCCTCTGGGTTTATCCAGAGCAGCTGAAGGCAACATTTTCCAGCAGAGTGCACATGTTCTTCTTCTGGCTTTCTAAGTTGTAAATTTGTCATTGACATTGTTAAAAATAAATACGTTGAGGAACCAGTGAGTGGAAAGCTTATGTGAAAAACACATGAATGAATTACACAGGGTAAAACAGAGGGACACGTTTACAGGTTACTAATGCCACTGATCTCAGCTGTTACTAAACTTCAGTGAGTCCATTGTTATCTTATCAAGTGTTATGGAAATAATAAGTAATTGTTTTTGTCTACTCATCTCAACTATGAAAAGGATGAATACATTAGTCCACCAGAAAGGATAAAGAAAACAGTGAAAATAAGATAGAGAGGGATATTTGAGATGAAACCACCGGCTGATTGTTGTGCTGTTTTTGGTATTAAAGTCTGTCTGCCACTAAAAGCATTTGGAGACTCAGATGGCGGTGAACTGAAGCCCGATTGTAGAAATAAAATGTGAAAATGACGCCTCTCACACATTTAAGTTCACTTCATACCTCTCATAGATCCACTTTCTCAAAGCCCCGACTGTTCCACGAGCACCAATCAATGGTAAAAGATATAATCCATCTCAGAACGAACTGAGCTCATCATCACAGCCCGGTGGAGGAGAAGGTCAGACTGTCTGCTGCCTGCACGCCAGCCAGCATTCAGCAAATATTCGATATCCCAAGTAACACGTACATTTGGCTAATTTGATTAAATTATCCTCATGGGTTGAGGGAATCCAAGATAACATCATAAAGAATTAGAGAAATGCAGAACACAACATAAATCATTTCAATAACACCAAGTAGGATTTAGTTTTTGTATGTAAAGTTGCTGTGCGACTGTCAGGTACCCAGAGACAACAAACATTCATGTTCACCAGGAGAGAAACCGTTTGAGTTTCCAGCCGTAACCTCAGCTGGGAAGCAGTTCTTCTATATTTTCACCTCCATCTTTAGATCGCAGCACTTTTTAAATGTCAGGTATAAATTTCCACTGCTGAAGCCACCAAACAATATGTGCTTTCTATCCTTCACTTCATCCACAAGCAGCTTGATCTAATGTTGAGTTTGAGTTGAGGTAGAAAGTAGAAGTCCCGAAAGAAAAAATCATCTAATGTTGTAATTTATAACTGAGATCACAGAGAGGCAGAAATATCCATTTTAATATTATATAGCCCTGATGAGAGTTGTTGTGTGTTTGATTTATTTAATCAGTGTGCAAACCTCATCAAGGTTCTGCTGACGAATGCTTGAAGTGTTCACTTCCCCTACAGCACATCATCAGCCAGGAGTTTCACCGGTGGAACACAGACGTGGAAGAAGAGGAGAGCGTTTGTGTCCACATATCTCACGTTTCAAACCACTCAGCGGTTTGATTGCCTTTTGTTTGTGAGACGCTGGAACCAGCTGAGACCCTGCAGCCAGCGCAGGAAGGCCTGTAGGCGCTCCTTAATAAAAAACGACTCTTCATCTTCATCATCCGTCTCCTGCAGCAGCAGCGTGTGGTGCAACAAACGCCAACATCCAATGTTAACAGTTTGGCACATGTACTCTCAATTAGTTCTGCTGTTAACTGCCTGTGGTGAAACGGTTGAAGCACATGTACCAGCGGCCTCAAGAAAGCAGGTAACACAGTTATACTGACAAGTAACTAAGATTTACTGAGTGTTTTGCATTTTATGTATAAAAGTACAATATTCAGTGTGTTGGTAACTTCATGAAGAGTTCAGAAGTTATTATGAGTTCATGAATTAATTCCTGCATGACATCAGCATTACTTCATACATGAATACCTCATGAATCATCAGGAAGTAACACGAGTTCCAAGTCTTTCACTGAAGCATTAAGGGAAGTACATCATCATGAATTACGGCATATTTAGTATGATCATGGTGGATTCAACTCTGCAGCACAAAGCACATCAGGACATCGTTACACACGACGCACAGTAAAGATCAAAATATGTATTTCAGAGGCAACAAACATGATGAACTCACGAGAGATTAATGTTTAGTTAATTATAATTTCATGATGTGCTCTGATGGACTTTGCTATTGGTTAATCCCTTTGAGGCTTCACGTCTCACTGACCAATCAGGAGGTAGCGTTGCGGTGCAACCCGGGAGCCATAAAGAGCCTGAGACCCCGTTTCTCACTCAGCCACCCCGGAGATAAGACCAGTCCTCGAACGCTGTCACCCGATGTCCAAGATGTCGTCTACGAAGTGTTGCATCTCAACTCCACCCGCTCACTCTACGCTGCATCCTGCACATGCAACAGCTGCAACAGCTGCAGCATATGCAGCACCTGCAGCACATGAAACAACTTCAGCACATGCAGCACGTGCAGCACATGCAGCACATGCAGCACATGCAGCAGTGGTTCAGCCGGGCACATGTGTGGAGCACATGCAGCACATGCAGCAAATCACATGCAGCACAAGCACTGTGGTTGCAGCTACTAGATCTCATCAGCAGTCAGCACATGCAGCACATGCAGCACATGCAGCACATGCAGCAGTGGTTCACCGGGCTCCGTGTGGACCAATGTCAAGATAAATCCCAAAGACTGTGGTTGCAGCTACTAGATCTCATCCAGTCTCCTTCACTGTGTTCTAGTCGTGTCCCTGACAGGGTGCGGTGGAACGCTCGGTATCATTTTTTCGGCGGCACCACAACCAGGTCACGGTGAGGTCAGACAACACTGCGGTCGTAGCTCATCTCAACAGCTGTGTGAGGTTTCTCCACCGGCAGAGTTCGGCTGCAGGGATCCTGACTAGGGCGGAGCTCCATCTTGGATCTCTGACGGCCTGCGATGTTCCGATAACCTTCAATGTGACGCTCGCAGAAAAAAGGAGAGACGCACTGATATGACAGCGCTTTATCTAAACTGGTGGCGAGCAGGAAAAACACTCTGCAGCCTGAAGGCCAGCGACTCTCCTCCCCCGAGGATGGAGGAGATGCCACCTGGTGATTTGTCATTGACATTGTTAAAAATAAATACGTTGAGGAACCAGTGAGTGGAAAGCTTATGTGAAAAACACATGAATGAATTACACAGGGTAAAACAGAGGGACACGTTTACAGGTTACTAATGCCACTGATCTCAGCTGTTACTAAACTTCAGTGAGTCCATTGTTATCTTATCAAGTGTTATGGAAATAATAAGTAATTGTTTTTGTCTACTCATCTCAACTATGAAAAGGATGAATACATTAGTCCACCAGAAAGGATAAAGAAAACAGTGAAAATAAGATAGAGAGGGATATTTGAGATGAAACCACCGGCTGATTGTTGTGCTGTGTGGAGGAGATGCCACCTGGTGACGGTGTCGGTCCAGACGGGCCTTTTACCTTCTCTTGCCTCAGAGCAGAGAGCGGCGGATCTCTGCGTCATGTCGGTGCATCCTTCATGTGTGATGTTTTCTGATGACAGGGTCAAAGTGGGGCTCCTCATTAATTCTACGTCCCGAACGAGCTTTCCACTCACGTGAACTGCTCAGAGAGTTTCCGACGCTGTGACGCGTGCAGCCTGCGGGCGCCTGTGTTGGTTGAGCTTATCGCTCACTGGGAAATTCGGCTGAATTATGAGGCCACTTTCCCATCGGAGGCTCCACCAGGAGTGCTGCGACCTCGGCTGCACTGTCCAGCGGCGTTTTGATGGAGGAGATCTGCCTGGCTGCCTCCAGGTCCTCCTCCTCCACGTTTGTACAGTCGTATCTCAGAGATATGGCGTCTGACTCAGTGTCTCGAGCGTCCTCGGGACTCGATCTGAACCCAAGTCGTGTGTCGGTAGATGGAATCTGTGCAGCTGCATCTCAGTTCCCTACATCCACACTGCAGGCTGTATCCTGCAGGTATGCAGCTGTTTTTAACTTCTCTCTCGAGGCTGAGGATGTCATCCAGTTGCATGGAAGGTTTTCTCCAGACAGTTGTCTTCCTCGGCCTGTTCTGGTTAGTCTGGTTCAGGTCCAGCTGGGAGAACATTCATCCCTAACGGCCAATAGTGAAGCCCGTTAGAGGGCGCAGCAATAGTAGTTACTGGACATAACTCCAGTTCTGTGAGAACGTGCGTGGTCCTCTAAGACCAGCTGGTCTCCGTCTCCGTCGCTGTAGAGTTGCTGAGTTTCAAAAGGAGATGAGCATCAGAGTTTTATAGCAGCGGGGTTGGACAGCGAGGCTGCATCCTGATTGGTCGGTGAGTTCAAACACACTCATAGAATTAAAGTTGATTGATTCGTCTCCAGTTCTACGTCGGGATGGATTCTAGAATCCATAACAGAATAACAGAAGTTATCTGTTAAGATTAATCAACATTTATTCCTCAGAGACACTCAGCATGAACCGGTGACCCACTTTAACCAGGCCACAAAGAGGTGTGTGTCCTGAGTGCAGGTGTGTTGTGTTGTGTTGCGTTGTGTTGCATTATAATGTGTTGTGTTGCGTTGTGTTGTGTTGCATTGTGTTGCATTGTTGTGTTGCATTTTATTGTGTTGCGTTGTATTGTGTTGTATTGAGTTGTGTTGCGTTGTGTTGCATTGCGTTGTGTTGTGTTGCATTGTATTTAAAAAAAAATTCCCCTTGCGTTGCGTTGTGTTGTGTTGTATTGTATTGTATTGTGTTGCGTTGTGTTGTATTGTATTGTGTTGTGTTGTGTTGTGTTGTGTTGTGTTGTGTTGTGTTGTGTTGTGTTGTGTTGTGTTGTGTTGGGTTGGGTTGTGTTGTGTTGTGTTGTGTTGTGTTGTGTTGTGTTGTGTTGTGTTGTGTTGTGTTGTGTTGTGTTGCGTTGGGTTGTATTGTGTTGCGTTGTATTGTGTTGTATTGTATTGTGTTGTGTTGTATTGTATTGTATTGTGTTGTATTGTGTTGCGTTGTGTTGTGTTGCGTTGTATTGTGTTGCGTTGTGTTGTGTTGTGTTGTATTGTATTGTGTTGTGTTGTGTTGTGTTGTGTTGTGTTGCGTTGGGTTGTATTGTGTTGCGTTGTGTTGTATTGTGTTGTATTGTATTGTGTTGTGTTGTGTTGTGTTGCGTTGGGTTGTATTGTGTTGTGTTGCGTTGTGTTGTATTGTGTTGTGTTGTATTGTATTGTGTTGTGCTGTGTTGTGTTGTGTTGTGTTGCGTTGGGTTGTATTGTGTTGCTTTGCATTGTATTGTGTTGTATTGTATTGTATTGTATTGTGTTGTGTTGTGTTGCGTTGCATTGTGTTGTGTTGTGTTGTGTTGTGTTGTGTTGTGTTGTATTATGCTGTGTTGTATTGTATTGTGTTGTGTTGCGTTGCGCTGCGTTGCGCTGCGTTGCGTTGCGTTGCGCTGCGCTGCGCTGCGTTGCGTTGCGTTGTATTGCACTGTGTTGTATTGTATTGTATTGTGTTGTGTTGCGTTGCGCTGCGCTGCGCTGCGTTGTATTGTGTTGTGTGCTGTGTTGTATTGTGTTGTGTTGCGTTGCGCTGCGTTGTGTTGTGTTGTATTGTACTGTGTTGTATTGTATTGTATTGTGTTGTATTGTGTTGTGTTGCGTTGCGTTGCGTTGCGCTGCGTTGCGTTGCGTTGTATTGTACTGTGTTGTATTGTATTGTATTGTGTTGTGTTGCGTTGCGCTGCGTTGCGTTGCGCTGCGTTGCGTTGCGTTGTATTGTGCTGTGTTGTGTTGTGTTGTGTTGTATTGTGCTGTGTTGTATTGTGTTGTGTTGCGTTGCGTTGCGCTGCGTTGCGCTGCGTTGCGTTGTATTGTACTGTGTTGTATTGTATTGTATTGTGTTGTGTTGCGTTGCGTTGCGCTGCGCTGCGTTGTATTGTGTTGTGTTGTGTTGTATTGTATTGTGTTGTGTTGTGTTGTGTTGTGTTGTGTTGTGTTGCGTTGGGTTGTATTGTGTTGCGTTGTGTTGTATTGTGTTGTATTGTATTGTGTTGTGTTGTGTTGTGTTGCGTTGGGTTGTATTGTGTTGTGTTGCGTTGTGTTGTATTGTGTTGTGTTGTATTGTATTGTGTTGTGCTGTGTTGTGTTGTGTTGTGTTGCGTTGGGTTGTATTGTGTTGCGTTGCATTGTATTGTGTTGTATTGTATTGTATTGTATTGTGTTGTGTTGTGTTGCGTTGCGCTGCGTTGCGTTGCATTGTGCTGTGTTGTGTTGTGCTGTGTTGTGTTGTGTTGTATTATGCTGTGTTGTATTGTATTGTGTTGTGTTGCGTTGCGCTGCGTTGCGCTGCGTTGCGTTGCGTTGCGCTGCGTTGCGTTGCGCTGCGTTGCGTTGCGCTGCGTTGCGTTGCGCTGCGTTGCGTTGCGTTGCGTTGCGCTGCGTTGCGTTGTATTGCACTGTGTTGTATTGTATTGTGTTGTGTTGTGTTGCGTTGCGTTGCGTTGCGTTGTATTGTACTGTGTTGTATTGTATTGAATTGTGTTGTGTTGCGTTGCGTTGCGCTGCGCTGCGCTGCGTTGTATTGTGTTGTGTTGTGTTGTATTGTGCTGTGTTGTGTTGTGTTGTATTGTGCTGTGTTGTATTGTGTTGTGTTGCGTTGCGTTGCGCTGCGTTGCGTTGCGTTGTATTGTACTGTGTTGTATTGTATTGAATTGTGTTGTGTTGCGTTGCGCTGCGTTGCGTTGCGTTGTATTGTGCTGTGTTGTGTTGTGTTGTGTTGTATTGTGCTGTGTTGTATTGCGTTGCGTTGCGTTGCGTTGCGTTGCGCTGCGTTGCGTTGTATTGTACTGTGTTGTATTGTATTGTGTTGTGTTGTGTTGTGTTGTGTTGTATTGTGCTGTGTTGTGTTGTGTTGTATTGTGCTGTGTTGTATTGTGTTGTGTTGCATTGCGTTGCGTTGCGTTGCGCTGCGTTGCGTTGTATTGTACTGTGTTGTATTGTATTGTATTGTATTGTGTTGTGTTGCGTTGCGCTGCGCTGCGTTGCGTTGCGCTGCGTTGCGCTGCGTTGCGTTGTATTGTACTGTGTTGTGTTGTGTTGTATTGTGCTGTGTTGTGTTGTGTTGTGCTGTGTTGTATTGTGTTGCGTTGCGTTGCGTTGCGCTGCGTTGCGTTGTATTGTACTGTGTTGTATTGTATTGTATTGTGTTGTGTTGCGTTGCATTGCATTGCGCTGTGTTGTGTTGTGTTGTATTGTGCTGTGTTGTATTGTGTTGTGTTGCGTTGCGTTGCGCTGCGTTGCGTTGCGTTGTATTGTACTGTGTTGTATTGTATTGTGTTGTGTTGCGTTGCGCTGCGTTGCGCTGCGTTGTATTGTACTGTGTTGTATTGTATTGTATTGTGTTGTGTTGCGTTGCGTTGCATTGCGCTGCGTTGCGCTGCGTTGCGTTGTATTGTACTGTGTTGTATTGTATTGTATTGTGTTGTGTTGCGTTGCGTTGCATTGCGCTGTGTTGTGTTGTATTGTGCTGTGTTGTATTGTGTTGTGTTGCGTTGCGTTGCGCTGCGTTGCGTTGTATTGTACTGTGTTGTATTGTATTGTGTTGTGTTGCGTTGCGCTGCGTTGCGCTGCGTTGTATTGTACTGTGTTGTATTGTATTGTATTGTGTTGTGTTGCGTTGCGTTGCATTGCGCTGCGTTGCGCTGCGTTGCGTTGTATTGTACTGTGTTGTATTGTATTGTGTTGTGTTGTGTTGTGTTGTGTTGTATTGTGCTGTGTTGTGTTGTATTGTGCTGTGTTGTATTGTGTTGTGTTGCATTGCGTTGCGTTGCGTTGCGCTGCGTTGCGTTGTATTGTACTGTGTTGTATTGTATTGTATTGTATTGTGTTGTGTTGCGTTGCGCTGCGTTGCGTTGCGCTGCGTTGCGCTGCGTTGCGTTGTATTGTACTGTGTTGTGTTGTGTTGTATTGTGCTGTGTTGTGTTGTGTTGTGCTGTGTTGTATTGTGTTGCGTTGCGTTGCGTTGCGCTGCGTTGCGTTGTATTGTACTGTGTTGTATTGTATTGTATTGTGTTGTGTTGCGTTGCATTGCATTGCGCTGTGTTGTGTTGTGTTGTATTGTGCTGTGTTGTATTGTGTTGTGTTGTTGCGTTGCGCTGCGTTGCGTTGCGTTGTATTGTACTGTGTTGTATTGTATTGTGTTGTGTTGCGTTGCGCTGCGTTGCGCTGCGTTGTATTGTACTGTGTTGTATTGTATTGTATTGTGTTGTGTTGCGTTGCGTTGCATTGCGCTGCGTTGCGCTGCGTTGCGTTGTATTGTACTGTGTTGTATTGTATTGTATTGTGTTGTGTTGCGTTGCGTTGCATTGCGCTGTGTTGTGTTGTGTTGTATTGTGCTGTGTTGTATTGTGTTGTGTTGCGTTGCGCTGCGTTGTATTGTACTGTGTTGTATTGTATTGTATTGTGTTGTGTTGCGTTGCGTTGCATTGCGCTGCGTTGCGCTGCGTTGCGTTGTATTGTACTGTGTTGTATTGTATTGTATTGTGTTGTGTTGCGTTGCGTTGCATTTGCGTTGTGTTGTGTTGTATTGTGCTGTGTTGTATTGTGTTGTGTTGCGTTGTTGTGTTGTACTGTGTTGTATTGTTGCGTTGCGTTGCGCTGCGTTGCGTTGTATTGTACTGTGTTGTATTGTATTGTATTGTGTTGTGTTGTGTTGCGTTGCGCTGCGTTGCGCTGCGTTGCGTTGCGTTGTATTGTACTGTGTTGTATTGTATTGTATTGTGTTGTGTTGCGTTGCGTTGTATTGCGCTGCGTTGTGTTGTATTGTATTGTGTTGTGTTGTGTTGTGTTGTGTTGCGTTGCGCTGCGTTGCGCTGCGTTGCGTTGCGTTGCGCTGTGTTGCGTTGTGTTGTGCTGTGTTGTGTTGTGTTGTGTTGTGTTGCTTTGTGTTGTGTTGCAGCTACCTGTGAGGCGATGTACTTCTCCAGAGGACTCTCCACTCGTCCCAGGTGCATCATGGTCATGTTGGGCTGCAGATCTTCAGTCGACTCTTCGCTCAGCAGTAACTTCCCTTTGAAGTTATGGACCACACACACCACCTACAGGCACAAACACACTCTTCAATGCAAACACACCGACAGCCGAGTGGACACACAAACCATCGACAACAGTCGGGTCACAGCAGTCTGAGGTTCAACATTAAATAACCAACTGCATGTTGACTCAGAAGACAAGAACTGTTTTTAATTCCTTTATTTTAGCAGAAAGACCCATTGAGATGAAAAATCTCTGTTACCAGGGAGACCGGGCCAAGAACAACAACATAATATACAAAATACACAATCAAACAGTGAAACAGCTGAAGAACCATCCACATTCCTCCATCACCTTGTTCTTTATGAGGATATCAAACCGTAGAAAAGTCAAACATCCATTCGGGCTCCGGTTCTTGTGATTTCTTAAGTTAATTTTTTAACTGATTTATAATGTTTCTATCTAAACACTGAAACAACTTCTCAAAAGTTTTCAAATTATTCCAGTTTTATTGATATATGTACATTATTTAGTTACACTTAAGCAATATTACAGAGTAATACACTTATGTAATACTGGGATTATACAACAAGTTAACAACTAAATAAAATATGTAATCTAAATGTGTTCATACTGTGGGACAATTCACTCTTTTTGTTAGTGTGATCTCCATTTCCATGGCAACACATGGGATATGACTAACAACTGGAAAACAATCAGTGGCGTCAGTAGACTCATATAATGTGTGCAATGTTTACTACTCCAGGAAGTAGTCGGACCCTTAGCAACCACCTAGCAACAGAGAGGATTTCTAGTCTCCAACTGAATAAATACAGAAAATAGAAACACTAAACTGATCAGCTAGTTCAGTCTGGTTGGAACAAAGATATCTGATGAACAAAGATATCTGATGAACAAAGATATCTGATGAATAAGATATCTGATGAACAAAGATATCTGATGAAGAAAGATATCTGATGAACAAAGATATCTGATGAACAAAGATATGTGATGAACAAAGATATCTGATGAACTAAGATATGTGATGAACAAAGATATCTGATGAACTAAGATATCTGATGAATAAGATATCTGATGAACAGATATCTGATGAACAAAGATGTCTGATGAACAAAGATATCTGATGAACTAAGATATCTGATGAATAAGATATCTGATGAACAAAGATATATGATGAACAAAGATATCTGATGAACTAAGATATCTGATGAATGAATAAGATATCTGATGAACAAAGATATCTGATGAACAAAGATATCTGATGAACAAAGATATCTGATGAACAAAGATATCTGATGAACAAAGATATCTGATGAACAAAGATATCTGATGAACTAAGATATCTGATGAATAAGATATCTGATGAACAAAGATATCTGAGGAACAAAGATATCTGATGAACAAAGATATGTGATGAACAAAGATATCTGATGAATAAGATATCTGATGAACAAAGATATCTGATGAACAAAGATATCTGATGAACAAAGATATCTGAGGAACAAAGATATCTGATGAACAAAGATATCTGATGAACAAAGATATCTGAGGAACAAAGATATCTGATGAACAAAGATATGTGATGAACAAAGATATCTGATGAACAAAGATATCTGATGAACAAAGATATGTGGTGAACAAAGATACCTGATGAACAAAGATATCTGATGAACAAAGATATCCATGTTCTCATGTGTTTTTAACATTTTAGCTCCGTGTCATGTGTTCAAACCAAACCGGTCCAGCTAGCCTCCTCTAGGACTGTAAGTGCGTGACTATCCGTGGTGTTACGGTACGGGTGCTTGGAGCGACCAAAAAGGACCAAAAGAGACCCGACTTCACCAAATGGGTCATTTAATAGACCTAGAACAAGTAGAAACTACATTATATTACATATTATATGAAACTCTATTTTAATTATATATTCCCATTGAGGAGGTGGAGGGATATTTCTAGTGATGAGCAGGGTGTGTTGTCATGGTGATTTGTTCCAGATGTTCTGCATTCTGTTTTTAAGAAAAAAGATGATATTATGTATATGAGGAAGGCTGTTTTGAGGACGTGTGGTGTTAAATTTAAAGGACTGTGGTGGCTAAAAGTAGGAAGACTTTCACATTATGATATTGTGCAAAGAAAATTCACAATAAGAGACATGTTCAGTATGTTGATGTGCAAACTGCACAAGTTCAGAGCTCTGCAGCTAATTGATTATATACAGAAACTGTTCATGAAACAATATTGATTCAACCATCATCTCAAAGGTATTCTGCAGCTGGATTTGACTTTATTCAAAATTTAAACTGCTAAAATATTCTATGAATTTAAAGGTCCTATATTGTTTAAATTCACATTTACATTTGTTTTTTGATAACAAAGCATCTCCCGGTGGTCGATGAATACTGTGGAAACACTCAGTTGAAGGAGAAATGCACACAGCCCGCTTTCAGTAACAGAACAGTTTGAGCTGTTTGGACTTCTCTGAGTGTGTGATGTCACAAGTACGGCCTGCTGTCCAACTTGTTCTCTGAAGGAAAACACATCCTATCGGGGAACTAGCCAGCTACAAGAACGAAGAAAGCCAACAGCAAGGATAGAATGAAAAATTCTCCTGCTGACTTACAAAGTTCATCATGACCAACGTCCATCTTATAGACCTAACAGAGCACTTTGTTCTCAGACTGCCGCCTGCTTGAGTTTCATCTCTCCGGAGGAAGCAGCTCCCAGTTCTGGTTCAGGACGCGGCCGCCGTCTCCTTTAAAGGTTGAGCTGAAGCTCCTTGAGGCGGGTTGAGGTGACCTTGAGTCCTCCCTCGGTGATGCTGCTGCAGGCCTCGGCTGCAGGGCGACCTCTGATGATGCACCGAGCTCCAGTCGTCTCTTTCACCCTCCAGACATTTACATGTCACAGCTGCATCTCACTAACTTCATGCCTTCTCTCTCCCGTACTTCTGTTACTGGTTGTTAACTGGTATCTGTGGTCCTGGAGCTGCGCGCTATTGATTTTTTTTGTTTTTTCTGCTGATGTGATGAATAGAGGAGAGTTTGTTTTGCCATGTTGTACCTTCTCTCTGATTGTTTTCAACTGATTTAACTATTTTATTTTAGAACAAAACAGAATTGTGGTTGATGTGTTTTTCTTTCAATCAAATGTCATTCATGAAATAACCTTGTGGAAGTTGAACTGTACTAATAGTTTCTGGGTCGCTGTACTCTGGACATGTATGTTTCCTAACACACACGCTAACACACACACTAACACACACGTCACATCCCTCTCCAGCTTTTGTACCCACACACAAATCATTCACGGCTCTTATTCTCACCAGGAAAGTTGCGATGGCCGAGCCGATGATGAAGCCAGCGATGACGTCCGACCAGTGGTTCCGGTATTCAGCCACGCGGTTCAGCCCGGTGAGGAAGGCCAGACACATGAGCCCCAGAGACAGAACCGGCTTGGCCAGACGGGTTCCCTTCGCCTGCACGGTGCACGTCACGTACATCTGTCAGGGAGGAGAGATGAACGGGTCACATCACCTCAATACTTCATGTTAAATGCACACAAAGGCAAAGTCACTCATCCAGAATTGTTCCTTCATTCATGTCCTCATCAGAACCCATCCAAACTATACCTACTTGAGCAGCGAACACAAACTTTGTGTACGTTTTTTTGAGGAACACGAGGAAGTTGCAGATATATATATATATATATATATATATATATATATATATATAGTATACAGTACCAGTCAAAGGTTTGGACACACCTTCTCATTCAATGGTTTTTCTTTATTATTTTTTTTGTACATGGTAGATTAATATTGAAGACATCTAAACTATGAAGGAACACATGGAATTATGTGGTAAACAAAACAAAAGTGTTAAACAAACCAGAATGTGTTTTATATTTTACATTCTTCTAAGTAGCCACCTTTTGCTTTGATGACAGCTTTGCACACTCTTGGGATTCTTTCAATCAGCTCCATGAGGTGTTCACCTGGACTGGTTTTCAGTTAACAGGTGAGCCTTGTCAAGAGTTCATTTGTGGAATTTCTTGCCTTCTTAATGTGTTTGAGAGCATCAGTTGTGTTGTGCAGAGGCAGGGTTGGTGCACAGCTCTCTACAGTGAATCGGCCTATTGGACTATTGTGGTAAGAAACACTCAACCAAGTAAAGAGAAACGACAGTCCGTCATTACTTTAAGACAGGAAGGTCAGTCAATCCAGAACATTTAGAGAACTTTGAATGTATCCTCAAGTGCAGTCGCGAAAACCATCAAACGCTCTGATGAAACTGTCCCTCATGAGGACCGCCCAGGACAGGAAGACCAAGAGTTACCTCTGCTGCTGAGGATAAATTCATTAGAGTTACCAGCCTCAGAAACCGCAAATTAACAGAACCTCAGATTAGAGCCCACAGAAATGCTTCGCAGAGTTCAAGTAGCAGACACATCTCAACATCAACTGTTCAGAGGAGACTGGGTGAATCAGGCCTTCAGGGTCCAATTGCTGCAAAGAAACCGCTACTGAGGAAGAAGAAGAAGAAGAAGAAGAAGAAGAAGAGACTTGATTGGGCCAAGAAACACAAGGACTGGACATCAAACCAGTGGAAACCTGGACTTTGGTCTGATGAGTCCAGATCTGAGATTTTTGGTTCCACCCGCCGTGTCTTTGTAAGACACAGAAAAGCTGAGCGGATGGTTTCTACATGTGGTTCCCACCGTGAAGCACGGAGGAGGAGGTGTGATGGTGTGGGGGGGCGGGGGGGGGGGGGTTGCTGGTGACACTGTTGGTGATTTATTCAGAATTCAAGTCATATTAACCAGCATGGCTCCCACAGCATTCTGCAGCGACATGCCATCCCATCTGGTTTGAGCTTAGTGGGACCAGCATTTGTGTTTCAACAGGTCGACGACCCCAAACACACCTCCTGGCTGTGGAAGGGCTGTTTGACCAAGAAGGAGAGTGATGAGTGCTGCGTCAGATGACCTGGTCTCCACCATCACCGACCTAAACCCAATGAGACGCTCTGGGATGAGTTGGACCGCAGAGTGAAGGCAAAGCAGCCAACGAGAGCTCAGCACCTCTGGGAACTCCTTCAGGACTGTTGGAAAACCATTCCAGGAAAAAGGTGGAAGAATCTAAAATATAAAACATTCTGGTTTGTTGAGCATTTTTTTGTTTACCATGTGCCCCTTTATAGTTGAGATGTCTTCAATATTAATCTACAATGTAGAAAAAAATTAAAATAAAGAAAAAACATTGAATGAGAAGGCGTGTCCAAACTTTTGACTGGTACTGTAGATATATTTGTTATTTGTGAAATTATTCTCAGCTAATCTCAGAAAAGAGAAAACAAAATTTCTCTCCAGCTTATATATTGTTACTTTGAATAGAACAAAGATAAATCTTAGAAAAGTTTTACAACCAGGTGTCCAAATGTAAAACAACAACAACAACAACAACAAACAAACCAAAACAGAGCAGATAATAAGAGGCATACTAAAAGGATCAGGGAGGGCAGTTGTGAGACCACTTCATTTTGTTAATATAATCATGCTCCATCTTTTAGTAAATATGTATTTTTGGAGTATTAAGCCATTTGTTATTTCTTCTATCTCAGGCAACATATTATATGTCAGGTTTTAACCACTTAGTAGTGATGCTTCTAGTTGCTGCTGTTGTGAATCTTTGTAAAAGATGTTTTCTGTCTTCCATCAGTGGGAGACCTGATGGTTCCACCTTTGGATTCTTTGTAAGGTTTGGATGAAAAACTCTTTCAAATGCTTCACAAACATCCCAGAATAGTTTGTGAAGCACCATTTCTCCAACGTGTATTTGAGTATGTTGGAGCTCTGAACTTTTCCATCTGCCCTCGTAGGAGTTGTCTGAACTTACAAGACATTGTCTTTTTTTTTTTTTATCAGATAGCTGTTGCCGGTTTGAACGCCAACATGGAAGCACTTCCAGGAACATTAAACACATCCAGTACATTCTGGAACTTAATACTGAATATCTGGCTTCCTCTCAGTTTTGTAGCAGATCTGACGGTTTGTCTGGTCTTTACCAAAAATCCTGTCTTTCATATATAAGACAAGAAATGATGCCCACACAGCTGTGATTACAAGCTGGGTGTAATTAGTTTTGCATGTCAAGTGTTCTTTAGACATTAGATTTATTGTACTTTATGATGAGACCAGGATATAAGGTTTCAATTTACATAAAAAATATTGAAATGTTGTGTGTTTTTTAATAAAACCAGTGAAACAGTACTTTCTCAGAAGTTGTGTGAGTGTGCAAATGATTGCAAAATTATTTAAAAAAAAAAGTGTAATATGAAGTCAGGAAACTTGACTCAACTCTGAATACTGAAAGTTGATGAGGATTCAAACTTTTTACATTCTCAAAACAGGAAAATGCTGAAAATTGACATTATTTCAGTTCGACTTTCAGAAATATTCAGAAATCTCCATCCTGTGCTCCCGATGTTGTCCTCGTGTTTTATTAAAACCTCGGTGGTGAAATGCTATCAGACAGCTGTGACGCTCTGCAAATGTGACCTGATATATTAAGTCCCTCCTCGGGGCGACTTTCTGTTTGCTGCCCTGTATTTAGAGACGAGCTGGCAGATCTGCCGTCGGAAATACAAAATGAAAAAAAAGACGTGAGTCAATGGGAGGAAAAAAAATAACGGGAAAGAAAGAGATGGAGAGTAAGAGACAGAAAACAGCCGAGGAATGAGAGAAAATAAGGACAGGAAGTAGAAGGAGAGGATGAAGCTCAGAGAGAGACACATGAGGAGTGTGTGTGTGTGTGTGTGTGTGTGTGTGTGTGTGTGTGTGTGTGTGTGTGTGTGTGTGTGTGTGTGTGTGTGTGTGTGTGTGTGTGTGTGTGTGTGTGTGTGTGTGTGTGCGCCAAACATTTACAGAAAAGTGTCTGCTGACTTTTTAATTGGATATTTTCAAATATTGTTTCTGCAAAATCGTAACATTTTGATATTGAGTGCATCTTCATCGCCTTCTCTGACAACATGTTTCTTTTGTTTGCAACTATTTCAGCTTCTACCAGCATTATTAACATTTATTTTAAACATGACCATTATATAAAACATTATATAAAACTAGTCAAAACTCAGTTGTGTTTAGAGAGCACAATAAGCTTTTGTTAAACTTAAGAAAGTAAAGACGTATTTTAAAAGCTTCACATTTTCATATCTTCTCGTGATGTTCGTGTTTCCATCATGGTTTCATGTTGTGGTCGAGTTTTATTTTTTGGTCTGTTGTTTTTTCTGTCTTTGCTGTGCTGCAGCTGATGAAGTTCACACAGCTGACAACATTTTCATTGAATATTCCCTGATTGGCAATCTTTAAAAATGACGCCCGTTTTATAACAGATAAGTCTGGTTTCTGGTACCCGATGTACAGTTAATAAACCCTTCAGTGATCTGGACACTCAGTGCAACATTTTACACACTTACAAATCTGATCAGCTTCTATCAATAAATCCTTATTAAAGTGCACTCAACACAAGTAGAAACTGCATTTTGCAGAACTGTCACCTCCAAACTTACACAACCATGTTACACATACAGTAAATCCAGAAAGTATTCACAGCGCTTCACTTTTTACACATTTTGTTATGTTACAGCTTTATTCCAAAATGGATTAAATTCATTTTTTCCCTTAATATTCTACACACAATACCCCATAATGACAAAGTGAAAATAGTTTGTTTAAAATTTTTGCAAATCTATTAAAAATAAAGAAGGAAAATATAACACTACATAAGTATTCACAGCCTTTGCTCAATACTTTGTTGAAGCACCTTTGGCAGAAATTACAGCCTCAAGTCTTTTTGAGTATGATGCTATAAGCTTGTCTCCTATTCTTGGGCAGTTTCTCCCGTTCTTCTTTGCAGGACCTCTGAAGCTCCATCAGGTTGGATGAGGAGCGTCGGTGCTCAGACATCTTCAGATCTCTCCAGAGATGTTCAATCGGGTTCAAGTCTGGGCTCTGCCTGGGCCTCTCAAAGACATTCACAGAGTTGTCCCGAAGACACTCCTTTGTTATCTTGGCTGTGTGCTTCGGGTCGTTGTCCTGTTGGAAGATGAACCTTCGCCCCAGTCTGAGGTCCAGAGCGCTCTGGAGAAGGTTTTCATCAAGGATGTCTCTGTACATTGCTGCATTCATCTTTCCCTCCATCCTGACTAGTCTCCCAGTTCCTGCTGCTGAAAAACATCCCCACAGCATGATGCTGCCACCACCATGCTTCACCGTAGAGATGGTATTGGTCAGGTGATGAGCGGTGCCTGGTTTCCTCCAAACATGACGCTTGGCATTCAGGCCAAAGAGTTCAATCTTTGTTTCATCAGACCAGAGAATTTAGTTTCTCCTGGTCTGACAGTCCTTCAGGTGCCTTTTGGTAAACTCCAGGTGGGCTGTCATGAGCCTTTTACTGAGGAGTGTCTTCTGTCCGTCCACTCTACCATACAGGCCTGCTTGGTGGAGTGCTGCAGAGATGGTTGTCCTTCTGGAAGGTTCTCCTCTCTTCACAGAGCAACGCTGGAGCTCTGTCAGAGTGACCATCGGGTTCTTGGTCACCTCCCTGACTAAGGCCCTTCTCCCCCGATCGCTCAGTTTGGCCGGGCGGCCGACTCTAGGAAGAGTCCTGGTGGTTCAAACTTCTTCCATTTGCAGATGATGGAGGTCACTGTGCTCATTGGGACCTTCAATGCTGCAGAAATGTTTCTGTACCCTTCCCCAGATCTGTACCTCAATACAATCCTGTCTCAGAGGTCTACTGACAATTCCTTGGACTTCATGTCTTGGTTTGTGCTCTGACATGTCAACTGTGGGACCTTATATAGACGGTGTGTGTCTTTCCAAATCATGTCCAATCAACTGAATTTACCAGGTGGACTCCAATCAAGTTGTAGAAACATCTCAAGGATGATCAGTGGAAACAGGAAGCACCTGAGCTCAATGTTGAGTGTCATGGCAAAGGCTGTGAATACTGATGTACGTGATTTTTTTCGTTTTTTATTTTTAATAGATTTGAAAAAAAATTAAACAAACTTTTCTCACGTTATCATTATGGGGTATTGTGTGTATAATTCTAAGGAAAAAAATAATTCAATCCATTTTGGAATAAATCTGTAACAACAAAATGTGGAAAAAGTGAAGCGCTGTGAATACTTTCTGGATGCACTGTACATGTCAACACCCCATCTGGCCTCGTTGTAGTGTTTCCATATCAAACATGGGTAAAAAAAAAGGAAGAAGGAGGAACAGAGAGAAAGAGAAGCAGATAAATAAAGACGGGAGGAAACACGTCTGCGTTGGCTTTAATCAGTGATCTGTGGAGTCGACGCTGCCGAGCCTCTCAGGGACTACTTGTATTTCATGAAGATGTGTGCTCTCTCCTCCACGGACAGATCAAATGCTTCTATTCTTAATTTTGCAAATGATTTACATTTCATCTCTTTTGATTATTAAGGACTTAAGAAATATGATGTTTCTCCTCTTCCAGTGTAAAATGGCTGTACAGCAGCGTGCTATTATTCATGAATATAAATAGTTCTACATAATTAAGATGAATAAAGATGCTCTGTTTGCATTTTTTATAACTCAAAAGTAACCTGCTCCAAAAACAGTTGTGTTAACGGTGTTTCCCGGTGCACGTCGTTATTCTCATAACTCAACGAGTGGGGAGCCGATCATACGTTGACACAGTGATTCAAACCTGCTCTAGTTTTTGCATGTTTGGCTTCGTGTTTGTTCTATTTGTTATTTGTGGAGTTATTCTCAGCTCATCTCAGTTTTTGGGTTTTAGATGCATTTTTACACCAAGGCAGGTTTGATTTTCAGGTTTCAATCTTGCAAAGTTTCATCAGTTGACTGCTGACTTCCTGTTGTGTGTCTATGGAGTCTCAGCATGCTGCTGCTTCAGACGGGGAGAGAAAGTCATGAGTGAATAAGTTGCACCTGAAACCTCCTCATCTCCGCCTCCGACAGCCGAGCTACAACCAGCCTACCATCTGCTTTACTCTGGTTCCAGGGAACTCCACCTGCTCTCGGCTTCCTCCCTTCAAGTCTAATTTCCTCTGGACCACCAGTGTCCGGGCAGAACCAGGCAGAACCAGACAGAACCGGGAAGAACCAGACAGAACCGGACAGAACCGGGAAGAACCAGGCAGAACCGGGAAGAACCAGGCAGAACCCTCCACTGGGATCTTTACTGAAACACTGCCCGTCCTCCTAGAACCACTTTACTGTCTGTCCCTCATGTTGCGTCATATCAAAGACAAGCATCTAGATATCATGTACCGGAATGATGTGAAGCTCCAGGGAGCTGCTGTGGTAGAAACTGTCCTGAGGACGTTAGTAGAGAAACCTCCATCTTCCTGCTCTCCTTGTGTCATCAGCATTACAGACACTATAGAAGTCTGCTACAAGATTGATGTGAATGTCTGGTAATCGAGATGATTTCAGAGAGGTATATATAGTATATAGGTATATATAGGTATATATATATCAAATAAAGTTGACAAAATTTAGTGAATAGAAAAGTGCTGAGCTGTGAAATTTGTCTGAGTCGGACTGTGCTGGCATCCCTCCAGCCGATCTGCTCCCTCAGGCCTCCAGAGGAAATACAAGCTGCGCTGCAGGAAAACAGCTGCAGCATGCACTGTTTACTCAGAGGTGAATATTAATGAGGTGTAGAAATAAAAACAAAAATGTGTTCCATTTAAAAAAATAAATGTAAATAATGTGAAAGACAGACAAATGAACCAGTTATTAATGCAAACTGTCATTAACTGTGTGCGTTTGGTAAATCAAACACTGGAGCTTCTGATCAGTCAAACTTAAAAACCTCATTCAGCAGAAACATGCTGTCTCTAGATAATCTGATGTTCTCAGTTTAAAGGAAAAACATTATTTATCTCCAACCTACTGAGCTGTGACAAACTATCCAAACATACAGTCACAGAGGAATTAAAACCACGTGAATGTGAATTTAATTAATGTTTGTTATTCGTAATTAATAATCTTTTGTGTTTTTCCATTAAAACAAATGATTAAGTTCAGCTTTAAATGACGACTGTCCATCATCTAAATCCTCCTTATTAAAGAAAAGCTGCAGTATTATCCACCTCAGCGTTCTCCTCTGAATGGATGAGTTGTTCTGCAGAAAACAGGTTGGAAGACAAAAATAAAGTCAATAATCCATCCAACACTGCAGATTTCCTTCTCCGCCGACATAAAACGACTTTTATCCAATAAATTTCTGCTGTCAGAGATTCAGATGGGATGAGAGGCGCTGACATACCGCTCATTGTGTAAGTCCGTCTGTCCAACCTTTCTATGTCTCAGACACATCCTGTTTGTAAGGTCAGACATTAGCAGCTGTCCTCTGATGGACGCAGCTTCACACATCAACACATCCTTCTCTTTCTCCAGTTGAAACGGTGTCCTGTGTTGTTCCACTCAGACAGAAGCACACGGAGCTGCCTCAACATGTCAGATAATTCAAAGAGGAATTTCAAAGGGATTTTTAACTCATTTGAGCAGGAATGTAAATCCTGGTGTTCTTCTACTCGAAACCCAGGACGTTCCTGTAACGCAGTCGAGATGTCTTGGAGATGTGGAACCGGCACCCACTGATCCAAACACCGTTTCCACTGCACGGCAAGCTGCTGCAGGAGGGACCTCGTTTCACATGTTAGGAAGATCTTTTGGAGAAGTAGTATCTGCAACAGATCCACAAGGAGCTGGATGCGTAAACAGCTGACTCTTAATTAATGCCACATATTGATGATTAATGATATCGCTACAACACTCAGAGAACATGTCTGTACATCTCCGTCCTGATCAGTTCTGTCTGAAATAACAGCCTCCATGGACTTCTCTGCTCAACCCCCCAAGTCTCGCCGCCATCTTGAACTGTCGCGGTGTGTACGAAGTCTGGTGACCACATCCACCATCTTACCCTCGCTGTCCGGGTTAACTGATTTATCTACTAACAGATAAATCAGTTAAGCTCTAATTATTTTACCCACAAACTGCATTTTGGTAACGAGGAGGTCCTTCTGAGGTCCAATGAATAGGACGGTATTTCCCCAAAACATTTCATATTTACAGTTGACAGTTTGGCTGATAATGTTGCTGCCCTGGTTTAATTAGACCCAATTCAAACCTGTGCAAATGTTATGATCTGGTGTTTCTGGGGAGTTTCATGTTTTCATAATCAAACAGAAGCAGCAACAATAAGATGATCATTAATAATAAATACAGCCATGCAGGGATATTTTTGGACCCGATGAATCGTTCATGCTGTTGGCAGCAGCTCAATGACACAAAACAAGTTAAAACATCACATTCAGATCCTCCAGATTACTGAAAGAGCTTCACAGCTTCATTTGGATAAATCCTCAGGTTCAGAGGAGGCTGGAAATCTGTGGCTGTAATGACCAAGACAATGAGAGTTTGGAGACGGGTAATCATCCTCTCCTCAGAGCTGCAGGCGCACACACACACACACACACACACACACACACACACACACACACACACACACACACACACACACACACACACACACACACACACACACACACACACACACACAGGCCTCGGCTAAATGACCCACATTACAGAGGAAATCTGCTCCCCCATCGTGCAGAGAATCACTGATGGTCCGAAGCCATGAATCCATCAATTACAGGCAGAAACTGAAAATCCAAGAAATCGGAGCATCAGCGAGACGGAGAGGAAACGTTTGAGCTGTTTGTGGTTCTTACAGCAGAAATCTGCTGCTGCCAAACGCTGAAGGGTCGGTTTGATGAATAGCTACAAAACCTTATTTGATTTTGTTCTATTCTTGTGAGGACAGAACAGTCAGTTCTGGTTCCTGCCTGATGCAGAGTGACACATCTCCTCCACTATGAGAGGGTTCAGCTGCTGACCGGCCGGTCGCTGGTTCCTTCCTCCTCCTCCTCCTCCTCCTCGCTGGTTGTGGGAAGTTGCTGGATGTTGGCAGGACATACAACTCTTTCATATATAAGCAGATATGAGCATCCTGAACATGCTCAGGAGGCGACGAGTCAGCAGGCCACCGAGAACCGGGATGTTCTCAGCTTCCAGTGATCCTGTACCCATCCTTCAACATGGGGTCGTGCATCAGCAGCATCATCATTATCATCATCGTCATTATCATCATCATCACTGCAATATGAGGCGACAACGTGGCCTGATTCCGCCAAATATGGTTTTCAGTTTTCTTCTCTGTGAATGCGGTCCGGTGACTCTGCTCGTACCAACGCTTGAACTGCTGCTCTGAAGGACGGACCAATCAGAGACCAGTGTCAGAGACCGGGGTCAGAGGTCGTGTTGGACCTCTAAATTCTCAGAAATTACAACAGAGATGGCTCATGGTAATAAAATAACGCTTCAAGTGACGGGCAGCCGCTGTGGTGGACGTTCATTCAGCTGGATGATCTCTCAAAACTCATCACATCCGTGTCAGTGTGATAAAAGTGCACATTTGAGCTTTTAATTCAACCAGTCAAAGGTCCCAGTTGTCAGCTGGATGGATGATCATTTGAAAGAAATATGATTCATCATGTTTGAACTCTCATGAGCTGTTTTTAATGTGCGATTCATGTTGTTTTTATTCCTGTTAGCTGCTTTTACGTTGTGACTAATGTTGTGTGATTTTTACTTTCATGACATTTTTTGGGATCATTTTAACCTGTAAAGCATCTTTGAGTATCCTGAAAAGCACTATATAAAGAAAATGTATTATTATTACAAGATGGCGCCGTGCTAGTGGCAGCCTGTTGCAGCAGCTCCCGGTGTGCGTTTTAGTTTTAAGACTTTTCACTTTTTCTCTCTTCTGAGTTGTTTTTGTTTTCTTAACGTTTTGTTTAAGTGACGGTCAGACAATGGACCGTAACTTTTTTTCCTCTTTTTTGGTGGCTTTTCTGTTACTTTTTTCCCTCTTTGTAACGGAGAGCCACACACAGTGGACTGGTGCCTTTGTTTACTCTCGTGATCAGCTGATTGCATTGAGTAGACCTCTACTGCTGCCTGAAGTGAAGCCTGAAATCCCGGAGGAACTTCGTAGAAGACGTCGGGGTTGCAGAACTGGAGCTAAGCTTAAGGCGAAGAGGAGGAAACACAAACCATCGGTACCGGAGATCTTAATGGGGAACGTGAGGTCGTTGGCTAACAAGACGGACGAGCTCGGCGCGCTGGTAAAGACCCAACGGGAATACCGGGAGTGCAGCATCATGTGTTTCACCGAGACATGGCTGCACTCATATTTCCCGGACCACAGTGTGGCCGTACCCGGCTTCGGGACCGTACCCGGCTTCGGGACCGTACCCGTCTTCAGGGCCGTTCCCGTCTTCAGGACCGTTCCCTGCTTCAGGACCGTTCCCTGCTTCAGGACCGTTCCCTGCTTCAGGGCCGTTCCCGGCTTCAGGACTGTTCGGGCGGACGGAGACGTTATACAGAGCTTTAAGAAGAAAGGTGGAGGGATTGCAGTCTATGTGAACAAGAGGTGGTGCAATCCCGACCACGTGTGTGTGAAGGAACGTTTCTGTAGCCCGGACATTGAACTTCTAGCCGTGGGGATGCGCCCGTATTATTTGCCGAGGGAGTTCACGTCCACCATTGTTATCGCTGTGTACGTTCCTCCATCAGCTGACGTAGAGGCAGCAGTGGACACCATCCACTCCACTGTGGCTAAACTTCAGACTCAGCATCCCGGTGCATTTTTGTTAGTTACTGGAGATTTTAACCAGTCTGGATAAAGTACTACCAACTGTTCACCAGTATGTGAACTGCCCCACACGGAACAATAAAACTCTGGACCTACTGTATGCTAATGCCATGGATGCATACAGTACTACTGCCCTTCCCCCCCTTGGTAGGTCAGACCACAACCTGGTCCTGCTGACTCCCAGGTATGTTCCTCTGGTGCAGAGGCAGCCTGTGTCCACCAGGACTGTGAGGAGGTGGACACAGGAGGCTAAAGACGCCCTGCAGGACTGCTTTGAGTCCACGGACTGGGATGTGC